>NC_090442.1:337855073-338158103 GCF_031143425.1 Pleurodeles waltl | reverse complement strand
ATCGGATAGGATGGCAAACCTCAAGATGCCGAATGTTCTGTGGTTTAATAGTGCTCAGCTCTTTTGGATTTAGGGTTCCCAGGAATTACTGTTCGACAATCTGAGGCAAAAGTAGTTGAATTCTGATGCGCCATCAAGAGGATCACTGCTTAGCCCAATAGTACTGCCAAGTCTCTTCTTTTCAGAGTAAACCATGAACTTAGTATTTAGAGTTCTTATCTCTAACCATACATGCCACAAACAAATAAGAACGTATCCATAAGCGTCTGAAAGCCCATGCTCATTTTAGAAAGCAGTAAGGTTTCCTCAGCAAAAAAGAAAGCCGGCAACTTTTTGCTAGCCTGGGATGGGGAATCATTAACACAGTTTTGCAGGTAATTTGTACTTTTGTTTATAAACAAGAGAAAAAGAGTAGGGGTCTAAACAGAGCCTTGGCGAACACCTTTTGCTGCATCAAGCTTGTTGTTAATTTCTTATGTGGTCCTCACCGGATCCTAGTGAAGTTTAATTCGTGCAGTTGCATAATTATATTCAACAAATTTACTGGGAGGCTCATGTTGGCTAGGTGCTCCCAGAGTTTTGCCCTCGTGACCAAGTCAATTGCTGCTTGCAAATCAATGAAAGCAATGAAGAGTTAGCAACTTCATACATCTACAGTCTTTCAGTTAGTCTTAAGAAACGTAAAGGCCTGGACAGTAGTTCCAATTTGTGGCCTCAAACGTGCTTGGAGGGAAGAGATGACATTGGCATCCTCTCTCCAAGATGTTAAATAGCCAAAAACTTACCTGCAGAAAAATTTCTGCAGGTTGTCTAATAAGCAAAAAGGGTGGTAGTTACTCAGAAGATTATAACACCCTTTGCGGATTGGCACAATGTCCACACCTTTGTACATAGAAGGAATGGGTGCACCTAAAGCTGTTGTGCTGGAAACAATGTATTCATAGCATGTGTTGGCTGTAGATACATATGCTTAGCACACTTCAGCACTCTAGTTTTGGGCTTGGACATTTGCAACTTGTTATTCTTCAAGGACGTCTTTTGAGTCATGAGGTATTGTGACTCCCCCATCGTCTGTATTGTGCATGTTCATCGGCTTCTTTGTTTTTTTTCTCTGTGATCCGGTTTGGATTTCGACCTTGGAGCTCCAGGACCAAAGCTTTGATTCCTGCCACAAAGCCTTACCAGTGCCCCAATTCATAACTCTTTGACAGAAGACAAGACAACTTCCATCCTGGGCTCAAGCCCGGTTTGACCTCTGCTTCTAACTCCCCTTCAGTTTCTGCCCACATGTCTCTCTAAGTGCTCAAGCAGGATGCACACTCTGTCTGTAACCTCTGCACGTCCCCAGAACACGATGAGGCATTGTATAAAGTTTGCCTGGCCTTCCGGTCTAAAAAGACTCTTCATCAGTGAACGGAATGCTGCTGAGCCCATTCCACCATTTAGGTGCATCAAGCAATATATTCGGCGAGCAGTCACTCGAGCTCCAACCAATAGAGGACTTTATGGACACCGAAGCACAAGATGTGCGTATGTACAAACCTCATACTACTCACCAGCAATGGGGAAGCCTCCGACTCCGAGCAGTCAGCATCCAAAGGTCACGTGAGTACTCCAACGAAAGCCGGAGAGATCCCACCTAAACTATCAGCAATGGCTCTTGGAACCCCACTGCCCTCAGGCCATGGGGGTATCCACAAACAGGCAAAGGAGCAGACACATAACATGTCCCTCCTTCTAAGCAGACACTGAAGGTGTTGAAAAGTCATAGGCACAGTCCATGCCAAAGTCAAAGCCAGCCTCAGTGTTGGTGTACAAGATGCAAGAGCCAATGCCAGAAAAGGCATTGGATCCAAAAATAGCACCCTCTGAAGCATAACACCCTTTGTGTCGAAGGCTACTCTCCAGCACAAGAAACCATCCGCACTGAAAGTGCTCTTCATGCTTATACCGTTGACGCCAAAAGTACCCTTGGCACCCAAAATATCAAAATCAATCAAGCATGATTTGTAAAGCATGACTAATCACTTGGGAGTATCTAAGCACTGAGGTTCTTGTTGCTTCACATGGGTTCAATTGAATAGACCTCTGGTATTCTAGGAGAGAGGTGGAGGACCGGAGGTGCAGGGGGAGGTTGTTCCAGGATTTAGCCGCAAGGTAGGAAGAAGAGCGTCCTCCTGTGTTGCTTTAGTGGATGATGGGTTTTCCGTGAGGGAGGCGGAGAGCAGGTGTCTGACAGGTTGTTGGAAGTTCAGGCGGTGCTGGTTTAGGCTTGTCCTTAGTTGTGCAGGGCCTTGTAGGTGTAGATCTGTATCTTGAATTGACATGTTTTCTGTACGAGGATCCATTTGGGTAGGTTGAGGATGAGTCTGGCCACTGAGTTCGGTATGGTTTGCAGTCTCTTCAGGTGGTTAGCAGTGATTCCCACGTAGAGTGCGTTGCCATAGTCTAGTTGGCTGGTGACCGGGGCTTGAGTGACAGCGCGCCTGGTGTTGATGCAGAGCCTTTTGAAAATTTTCCAGAGCATGCGAATACTGAGGAAGAAAGCAGGTTACATTGGGTTGATCAGGGTTTTCATGGTGAGTTTGCTGTCCAGGATAATGCCAAGGTTAGGAGCATGGTCTGTTAGTGTGGTTGAGGGACCTAGTTCTGAGGGCAACCAGGAGTCATTCCATGGGGAGGTGTTATTGCTGAAGATCAGCAGTTGGCTTTCATCCAGTCAGGGAAGCTTGTTATACAACTGCTGAAGTTGGCTCTTGTTGGTGGTGGGGTCTTCAGAGATCGAGCGTATGAGCTGGGTGTCGTCTGCATAGGATACAATGTTTAATCTATGTGCTCTGACGATTTTGGCCAAAGGGGTCATGTAGGCTTTGAACAGAGTGTGTCTGAGAACAGCCTCGAGGAATGCCACAGATGATGATCTTGGGGTTCGTGGTAAACTGCGGTAGACAGACTGTCTGGGTTTTTCCAGTGAGTAATGAGATGATCCACTTGAAAACATCTCCTTGATTTCCGATGAGATGTAGTCTTTTGATCAGGGTGTCGTAGGATATGGTGTTGAACGCTGCCAAGAGGATGAGGAGGATCAGGGCTACAATTTCTTACCGGCCGAGGAGGGCTTTGATTACATTGGTGGCAATGATTAAGGTGGTTTTGATGCTGTGGTTGGTGCAGAATCTGGATTGGGAGGTGTCCAAAAGATGGTTGTTTTCCAGGTGTTGTGTGAGTTGGCGGTTGAAGGCTTTTTCAAGGGCTTTGACAGGGAAGGGGAGCAGATAGAAGTGACTATATGTTTTGAGTTGAAGTGGGTGATGAGCTCTCTGCTGATAGTCTTCTTGTTCCAGAGGTTGAAAATGTGGTGAGGAAAGGGGTACTTGTGGCCTCTTGAGTGGGGATACTTCATTATTGCTGTGGTGTTTTGTGTGGTAAGCTGGTCCTAGTTAGAGTCTGGGGTCGGGCTTGCTACTGTGAGAGTGAGGTGACTGAAGAGGTTGGATGGGGTGGGCTGTATTGCACAGTTCCTTTTTTAGGTGGTTGAGATCTTGTTGTGGAAGAAACCTGCCAGTGTGTTGTAAAGTTCCTGGAAAGGGGTGATTATGTTTGCAGTGGCGAGGGGTTGAAGAACTCTGACAATGTTGAAGAGCTCTTTGCTGTGGTTGCAGCAGGCTTAAATGCGTTCTGCCAGGGTGTTAATTTTTACCTCCTTCAGGAGCTGGGGATAGTGTTTGAGGGCTCTCTCGAATGTGGTTCTGTCAACGGTTTCCTTGCTGGTGTGCCATTTAATTTCTAGTTGATTGCAGTTGTGTTTCGCAGTTCTCAGCTCCATGGTGTACTATCTGGCCTGTTTGGTGGCTCTCTTGCTTTTACAGGGCTTGATGGGGGATACTCCGTTGGTGCAGTTGGTGATCCAGGTGGTGAAGTTCTTGATAGCCCGGTTGGGTGCGGGGTCTCAGTGGGAAGTGTTGAGGGTATTGGTCTATTGGCACTCTGATACTTTGCTCCAGCTGTAGTGGGGGGATGCTGGGTGGCAGTGGGCTGGGTTGGTGGGAGGTGGGAGGGAGGCAGTAGGAGGGAGGTGGCGGGAGGGAAACAGCAGCAAAACCGGTTGGCGAAAGTGGCAGCTGGTAGGAAGACGCAACAAAGAGAATGGCATATTTAGTGCATAAACGAGTGATGGAAAAAGAGCAGAGTGAGAGAGAGTGGAAACAAAAAGTAGCAGAAAAGGTGCAGATAAGGGTCTCAGAGCAGAAGCGGAAAGGAACTGAAAAGTATCACAGAACATGAATGAAAAGAGCAGAGCAAGTCACAGGCACAGGAGCAGAGATGGGCAGAAGACAAAACCTGCTGTTCGGGGACAGCAAGGAGGAGCTTGGTCAAGAACCTACAAAGACACCATAAGAACTGTAGCAGTGATCTGTTGAGCTAATACTTGCAAAACTGCAGGAAAAGCGTGACGCCAAACAAAAAAATTGTGTTCATCAGTCTGTACAATGGAAGGATAGTTGCAAATCAACAAGTTAGAGAAGAAAATAATGGGACCAGGACGACCCAAAGCCCACGAAAGAAACATAAAGACAGAGGCACTAACCCCATACTGTTTCCTCAGTCTTCACCTCCACCACCTGCTACTAAACCAATTCCTCTACCTTTTCCATTACCAATTTTAATTCCCATGCTTACAGCATCTGCTGCATCACCAGTTCATCCATAATCACCATAGCACTCTACTTGAGACCACCCGTAGGCATCCCCCACACTATCATCTATAGGGGACCTTAGAACAGGGGATAACATTACCCATGATGCACTATACTCTCCTAATTCACAGGGTATTCATAGAACGTCAAAGCTTGGGAATATTACAAGATAAACCTAGTCGATCATGCTAATCCCGATTTATACCCCTTTAAACCCACACTGGCAGATGACAGAACTACCTACTATAAGGTAATGTGTAGAGTTGTACACACCATAAAGTAGAGATGCACACAGTAGAGGATGAGGATGACTTTTTAGTGGGAACATTAAGCAGTTCTCAGTGATAATACAGTTCTTGCCCATACTAAAAGGTGTTCTTAAGCCCACAGTCTAAATCTTAAACCAACAGGTAAGATCCAAAGTCCTAACTCTAAGGGGAGACAAGAAATATAAGCCCTCCCCTTCTGACCCAATATATATCAAGGGCCATGTTCCACCAGATTCTTTAGTGGTACATACTGACAGAAAACGGGCCACTTAACAAGGGACTGGAGATGTGCTCCCCCATCGATAACAAGAGCAAAAAGTATGATGCGACAGGAAAACATGTGGCTACAGAGGCAGCCAACCCCATCAGAATAGTAAATTCTGCAGGCCTCCTCTCAAGATGCAGCAGAACCCAATGGGATGAGATGCAGAAACTACTTCAGCATCTCCCAGACCCTGGCAAAGTGGGCAAATCTAGTGTAGGAAGGCAAACTTATTTCTAATGCCACCATCTAATATGCACAAGATATAGTAGATGCAAGTGCAAGGGAGTTTAATACCAGTGTCATAAGGCGCTACACAGAGTATCTAGTTTTAAGCCTACTATCCAGCAGCATCTACTAAACTTACCATTTAATGGTGAACATCTGTTCAGACCAGAAGTGGATGAGATGCTGAACAAAATACACTGATCCTGCCAAGGCCATGGGTTCACTACAAACCTACTAAAATAGAAGTTATTTTCATAGAAGGCACTATAGAGGGGCATCAAAAATGAACACCTCCACAGGCCCAGCCACTGCACAGAATCAGCAAGGCCCAATATACCAGTCCCAATATATTAGAGGGACATACTATAGGTCACAGCACAAGAACAATTGAGGATAGGGTCATGGAGCCATCTCTCACTGAGCAGTGACTCTCGGCACCTCCCCCTTACACACTTAGCACCAGTAGAGGGGATGGCTGCAGCAATACCACAAGAACTGGGCAAAATAATACAACAGATCAGTGGATCCTTTCCATCATAAAAGATGGGTACTGTTTAGAACTCAGTTACCCCAATCACTATACCACCATGTACACATATTTTGTGAACAGAAAACTATCACTCCTACAGGCGGGGATAGAGTTCTCCTTCAAAAAAGGGCCATACAGCAGGTTCCCAAAACAACATCGACACAGGGTTTACTTGCTGTACTTCCAAATTTCAAACAAGGATGGAACTTCAAGGCCTATACTAGGCCTCAGACCACTCAACAAGTACATTCTGTCCAAGCATTGTCATATGGTAACAATCAAAGAAGTAATACTATTGCTAAAGCAGGGAGTCTTCATGGTCATAGATCTCCGATTTCAGGTAAGTGGCCAACATTACCAATTTAAGGTGTTGCCATTCAGTGAAACGACTGCCCTGAGAGTATTCACAAAATGCCTTGCGGTAGTAGCAGCTCATCTCAGAAGTGGGGGTGGGGGCACACGCATCTAGAAGACTGGATGGTCAAGAGTGCAAGCAAACAACATATGTAGACCCCTCAAAAGGTAATCAACCTTCTGCACAAATGAGGCTTCATACTCAGGACAACAAAATCTCACCTTCAAGCCTTGCAAGTGCAGTCATTCTTAGGTGTAACCGTAGACTCTGTTGCAGCTAAAGCCTATCTGTTCTGCAAGAGTTCAAAAGTTTGTTAGCATTGCCTCTATTTCAGCCACATTATCAAGTTACAGACAAAACAGTGATGAGTTTTCTTGGAATGATGGCGTCTTATATCTCCACAGTGCCACATTCAAAGCTGCACATGCACCCCCTTCAGCACTGTGTTCAATCACAATCGTCTGTCAGTGGGGCATTTAAAAGATCTAGTGTTGGTAGGGCCTGTGAACCATCGCTCTCTCCAGTGGTGGAAAAAGAAACCATCTGTTGCAGGGTCGGCCCTTAAAAGCCCCAGTCCCTCAATTGACCACTATGACAGATGCATCCCTACAGGGTTGGGGAGGAGGTACATATGCAGGACCTCACAATACATGGCCAATGATCTCTAACTCAGAAACACTCATACATCAATCACCAAGATCTTCTTGTGATTCTTTAGCTCTGAAAGCTTTTCAGCAACATGTTCACCACAAAGTAGCTCTATTTCGTACCTACAACATGATCGCAGTGGACTACATTTAAAAACAAGGAGGCACACACTCCATAGAGCTCACTCATAGCAGAGCAGATAAGTCATTCTGCCATACATTACAAAATCCACCTGTTAGCACAGTAGCTACCAGTAGGGGACAAGTGCTTCGAAGATATGCTTAGCAGAATGCATCAGCAGGTACATGAATGGAAGATCAACACAACACTGGTGCACTCCTATTTCCAAAGATCGTGAACCCTGGAGATAGACTTCTTTGCAACACAACAGAATGTGGAATGCCAGAGCTAGTAACAGTTGATAAAAAAAATATTGAAATTGAGTTGAAAAAAACAGACGGTTTTGTCTGTTTTCTTCTGTAACTTTTTCCAGTTTTAGCTGATTTTTTTTAAAGCAATATACCGTTACGTCTGCTGGACCCCTCTGGATATATAGGACTTCTAGGTACATCAAGACCCCAAAGTACCCAGAGCCAATAAATGAGCTGCACCCTGCAATGGGTTTTCATTGTATAACGGGTATACAGCAATTAATTTGGTAAAAAATAGGGTGAAAAATATGTATCAAGGAAGCCTATGTGTTTCTGAAATGGGAACAAGATATGGAGTTTAAAAGCAATGGCTAATTGAACATCTCTGAATTCGGAGGTACCCATACCAGCATGAGAATTATAGGGCATTTCTCAACACGACTTCTTTCTTACACACAGTCTTACATTTGGAAGGCACAAATTTAGAGAGATACCATAGGCAATACCATCTGTCCTTCTATTTTGTATTCCTCCAAGTCTCCCAATAAAAATGGTACCTCACTTGTGTGGGTAGGTCTAGTGCCCGCGACAGGAAACGCCCCAAAACACAACATAGACACATTACATTTCTCCACTGAAAACTGACCCTTTCTTGGCAAAGTGCCTAGCTGTGGCTTTTGGCCTCTAGCTCAGCCGGCACCTAGGGAAAACTAGTAAACCTATACATTTTATAAAACCAGACCAGACCACTAGGGGAATCCAGAATGGGGTGACTTGTGGGGCTCTTACCAGGTTCTGTCACCCAAAATCCTTAGCAAACCTCAAAATTTGGCTAAAAAAACACATTTTCCTCACATTTCCCAGATGCAAAATTCTGGAGTCTGAGGGGAGCCACAAACCTCCTTCCATCCAGCATTACCCCGTGTCTCCTAATAAAAAATGGTATCTCACTTGTGTGGGTAGGCATAGGGCCCGTGACAGGAAATGCCCCAGAACACACTGTGGACACATCACATTTTGCAAATGAAAACAGACGGGTAGGCCAACTGCCTGCAACAGGGAAGGGTCCAAACCATACTGTGGCGATATTGAAAACTGAGGTGAGTGTACTAATTAGTCCCGGGATCTGGAAGCATTTAGAGAAACCCACCAAACCCAGGCATTTATGAAAACTAGACACCCAGGGGAGTCCAGAGAGGTGTGGCTTGTGTGGATTTGCCAAATTTTTTTTTTTTTTTTTTGTAACTCGGAATACAGTGCAAAGGTGAAACATTGAATAAAAACACAATTTTTCCTTGCATTTCTGTGAAGTAAACTACAGGAATATGCATTGATCCACAAACATCTTGCCACCAAGCGTTCCCCAACTTGGCCTGATAAAAATGCTACCCCACTGTTGTCCCTGGGCCCTATTGCCTGTGACGGGAATGGATCACACTAGGGCCAATGGTAGTTTAGTTGAGGGGCTACTGTTGACCCTTGAGTGATCCATTCCTGACGCGGGCACTAGGCAAAGGCCCTCAAGTGGGGTAGTGTTTTTATCAGGACAAGTGGGGAATTACTGGGTGATAGCAATTTTGTGGACCCCTGCACATTCCTGTATTTTACGTGACAGAAAAGCAAGGAAAATAGTGGTTTTAATCAATGTTTCCCTTTTGCAAGGTATTCTGGATAAGAAAACTTTGTGAAATCAACACACACCACACCTCCATGGACTACCCCAGGTGTCTAGTTTTCAGAAATGTCTAGATTTGAGAGAGAGAGCCACGCAAGTCCTGCACCCTTAGACTCCCCTGGTACTAATTGGTTACAGTTTATCCATGATTCACACTGGTTTTAGCACCTCCAGAAATTATGGTTTCAAAGCATGAATACTTATCAAAGTATATGATTATTGAAACCAAGCCTTCTGAAGGTGAACCGTGAAGTTACTTGATGGCACCAACCTCTTTATGGTCAATTCACACAGCATTCATGCACAACACACAACACTTTCATACTGCCGTCTATAGGCCCAATTCAACCAGTCGCTGCACTCACATCAACTTACTGCCTCCAGACAAAGGACCATCACATTCCTACACCACAGCAAATAATATGTTTGACTACATTTTACCACCAGTCAAGTAACCGCCTCCTTCTTTCGGAACATTACGAAGGCATGCATAAAGAAACTTTACTGATGGCCCCCTGACAGCAACATGAGGATCAGGAGGATATGTTTTTGATGCGCCTATAGCACGCTCACTGTGCTAAATCCAAATCCTTCCAGTTTGTAGATGCAAGTTGGGGGGGTTTCCGAGTATATCTTGTGAGGCCTATGCCTCAAACTGAGCGAGCATATCTACCTTTGAAACTAAGGCAGACATCCTGGGGGATTTACGTTAAGTTCCCTAAGGAAAAAGTCATAAACTATGAAGAAGGGTAGTATTTGGCACACAGGGTAGTCAGTGAGAACGTAGCATATGTCCCAGCCACAATTATATGCAGTGCTGTGACTGTAATGCACTTATCATACAGCAAATTGATCATCTACTAAGTTCTGATGAAGGATGAACATGGCAAGCAGGTCAAACACTGACCCATACGTGTCATTGTCCTTCAGTGCCAGGGTGGCACAAATGAGTTTAAACACATAGGTGTAGATGATGTGCATCTGTACTACCTTTACTATCTGCCTTCTACCTGTGCATTATCCCTGGGAAAGCACACCTGTTGAAAGGTTTTCATGTTTCTGCTCTCATCAAGGTCCTGACTAATCTTGTAAAATTGCCAGGTGAACCTATACTAATGCCTTCCACCAATAGCTACTTGACGCTCAAGAAAATGTCTTTCATGCACCATCAACACACTTAGGGGGTAATTCTGACCGGGCGGGCGGCGACCGCCGCCCGCCATGCGGTTACCGCCGAATGACCGCACCGCGGTCAAAAGACCGCGGCGGTCATTCCAACTTTCCCGCTGGGCCGGTGGGCGACCGCCAACAGGCCGTCCGCCGGCCCAGCGGGAAAGCCCCTGCAACGAGGAAGCCGGCTCTGAATGGAGCCGGCGGAGTTGCAGGTGTGCAACGGGTGCAGTGGCACCCGTCGCAATTTTCACTGTCTGCAAAGCAGACAGTGAAAATCTATGTGGGGCCCTGTTAGGGGGACCCTGCACTGCCCATGCCAGTGGCATGGGCAGTGCAGGGGCCCCCAGGGGCCCCACGACACCCGTTCCCGCCATCCTGGTTCTGGCGGTGGACACCGCCAGAAACAGGCTGGCGGGAAGGGGGTCGGAATCCCCATGGCGGTGCTGCAAGCAGCGCCACCATGGAGGATTCCCTGGGCCAGGGGAAAACCGGCGGGAAACCGCCGGTTCCCCTTTTCTGACCGCGGCTTTACCGCCGCCGTCAGAATAGCCCAGGAAGCACCGCCAGCCTGTTGGCGGTGCTTCTGCCGCCCTCCGCCATGGCGGTCATGGACCGCCAGGGTCGCAATGACCCCCTTAATGTGCTAAATCCAACTCCTTCTAGTTTGTGAATGCAAGTTGGCGATGTCCAAGTATGCCCTGCGAGGCCCATTCCTCGAACCGAGCGAGCATTTCTACTGTTGAAACTAAGGCAGACATGATGGTGAATACTACTTAAGGTCTCTAAAGTAAGAAGCCAAAAAAATATCCTGTGGGACTCATTCACCAACACCTCTACTTTTGCTTTGAAAGTGAAGCTACAAATTGAGTTCAAACACTTCCAAACAAATAGAAATGTTGGTGAATATGTCCCACAGGACATTTGTTTGACTTATTATACTTAGTCTGGTTCTCGTTGGCAATCCGGGTCATCCTTGTGTAGCATACATAAGTTCTATACCCAGCACTTCAAAATTCAGTAACACCTTTAAAATTTTGCCACACAGGTTACTTTGTGACAGTGTGGGATATGTTTTGTCCTCTAGTTGTGCAGTGTGGGGACTATAACGCACGTTAATCGAACAGAACACCTACCACGTTCTGAAGGCGATAAAGGTGTCGAGCAGGCAATAAAGAAGTCTGTGATTTCCTGAAGTAGATGAACTTAAAATCTGTGGGCTGCTTGCCTGACAAAGTAGTGGCCCATGGATGTTCAGTATCCATGCACAGCCACTGAAAGGTTTACCCAACGGCAGCTCCATCTCCGTCGATTTCCCAGAACTTTGCTTTAGTATGATACAAGGTAAAGCAAGTAGGGAAACAGAGGCCTGACTGAGATGGGCACTGGGGGTCAGTAACACGCCTGCTGCTTTCTATGCTTTAAACAAACTTTACAGTGACGACATGGGTGATCCTTTTTGGTTGTTTTAGAAATGCGATCAGCAGAGTGTCACTCCTGCAGCCTTGCCACATCCTCCAGAACATATGAAGTGGAGGCTGCTGATTCTGTAGCAGCAGTGAGGCTTTCAATCACAGACAACTGGAAGTCAAGGAAAGACATGTCTTCCCATGGTTGTCTGACAATAAACAACATATGCATTGTATGTTGCCATCTGGATCAGGTGGGTAAACAGTTTCTTGTACCAAGTGGAAGTTTTACTTTATGCATTGTATGGTTGAAGAACCTCACCGTTCTTGTCCACTCCGCCCCTGAACTTTTTGTAATCAACTATACAGGTGGGCTTGTGGACTTAAGCCAGTCGACCCCAAACCATGATGGGGGATTTGCTATCATCATGAATTGTAGTGAGCACATGTACATCATGCCTATCGGAGAAATTGAATGCGAGCAGTTTGTTGTAACGCAATGCATGGGATTTCTGGAGCTTCTTGCAAACAAGTTCCTGCATGAATCATTTGCGATTAGAACAAACTGTACCACAGGCCACAGTGCCAGCTTTGTAGAACTCACTGAACAGTTCTACTCCTGTATAGAAATTTTACATATAAAGGTTATAACTTTTGAGATAGAGTGGCTGGATAAGCTCCCATACAATCTTCCCTGAGACCCCTAATGTGGGAGGGCAACCTACAAGGTTTAGCACGGAGTCCTTCCCTTTATACACTCTAAAACTGTACACATAGCAAGAAGAGCTCTCACACAACATGTGCAGCTTGATGCCATAGTGAGCTCTTTTGCTCGCAATCTACTGCCTGAACAGCAGCCATCCTCTCTACAGGATCAAGGACGGATTGACTGCTATATTCTTTCCAGGAGTAGATCTCTGGAAACCTAGCAGACAAATGTTCCACGACAGGCCGAATTTTGAACAACCTGTCATGGTCTGGATCGTCCTGGGGCAATGCAGCAGAATTGTCATTGAAATGCAGCATGCGCTGCAATAGCAAAAAACGATCTCTGCTCATGTACAGTGCGAAGATGGGGGTTACCCAAACCGTGCGAGTTGTCCTGTAGGACTGTAAGGTGAGTTTCTGCACTAACTGCATTTTGAGCTCAAGGGCCCTAAAATATCTTCAACTCCCCCAGTGAAGTGGGAGTCCACTGAAGTGCCCTAGAGTGCCTCCATGCTCTCTCAGAAATTGTTCTGCATGCAAATTTGTTTACTGCACAATTTGTTGAAGGAAATCAACATTCAAAAAGAGATGGACGTAGTCGACTGGCAAAAAGTTGGCCGTATCGACTTTACATCCTGCATCATCAGTAAAAGGTGGAATGTGGGGCTGAACTAAATAGAGGGGCTGCCAAGAGAGCACTTGCTTTGCTTGCTGACGCACGCACATGCTCTCTGGGTTGGGCTCACCCGCTGTTGCCCCGATGCACAGACTGTGCTTGCGAAGGGACAGCATGACTGTTCTCGTCGTCTCCCTCAGAATAACTGGAAGAGGTGTCGTTGGATGGGACTCCGCCGACTGTAAAATCACTCCTGGATTCTACTCCATTGTCTTGTCCCTCAGAGGCTGTCTCAGTATCTGCGGTCTCCGTCTCTGATCCTGTCTCAGTCTCTGATCCTGTCTCATAGCTGTCCAACATAAACTGAGTTGCAGCTTCAGCAGCAGACATCCAATGAGATGCCATTCCTGCTGCTAGCTAAACTGACCCTCTAAAACACTAGCCTACGTAGGTGACAGGTATGGTGACAAAATAGCTTGTGTGTGTGTGATGTGTGCAACAGTAAATGTCCGTCACCTTACCTTCGCTTTTTCCCCTCAATCAGCAGGTTCTCTGAAGACACTGGAAAAAAGACACACTATTACTACACCTTGCCACATACCCATCATCACAGCATTTAGCTCTGGTCGCGCCCAGTACGACAAGCTTTTTTGCTGATCGCCCTCCCACGACCACATCCTTGGATTCCTTCACTATCACCCAGCAAAGTTGCCTTTCATCTCTATTGCCCCTCGCACATGCAGTTTCATTTGTTTTAAAGTGCAGGTAATGGCTGGCTTTACTTATCCACTCAGAAATTTGTATGAAATAAAATACAGATCTGTTTTTTGCAACAGGCATATAAACTTTCTGCGCTACTTTATGGTGTCAAAACTGCCACTAGACAAAAGTCTGATATCTTTCTCTAGCAGGAAAATAATCACAAGAGTTAACTTGACATTTTTACTGCTACCTAAAAGCTCTATCTATCAATCTATCCATCTCTCTCTCTCTCTCTCTCTCTCTCTCTCTATATATATATATAGAGAGAGAGAGAGAGAGAGAGAGAGAGAGAGAGATAGATATATATATATATATATATATATATATATCTATCTATCACTTTTATATGTGTGTGTGGTTTCCGTGGGGGCAGATGCAGCCCTCAAGGAAACCATACATGCAATAACAAAAGTAATCTCTCTCTTTCTATGTATATATCTATATATAATAAAATTAAAAAAAATATATATATAGCTTTGTGCTTTCCCTGGGGGGCGATCATGGCCCCCAGGGAATCTACACATCTATTTAAAAAAAAAAATATGTTTCCCCTACTGGGGGTCAGCCCTGCTCATGGACGATCCCCTGCAAATTATTTTTTTCTTACATTTTATTTTTTCATACTTTTCTCACTGATGGGGAGGAATTGCACCCTCCCACGGGTCGACTGACATTTTTCTAAAATAGTGCCACCTGGGGCAAAGCAATGGAGGATTTTTAAAACCCCTCCCTGGTTTCGTCAAGTGGTCATGGCCCGCACCAGGGAAGGAGGGAGGGAGGTGATGGGTGGGTGTGTGTGTGAGGGGGGGTGTGTGTGTGTGTGGGAGAGGCGGGGGGGGAAGTGTCCACGTCGGCCATTGGCCCAGACACGCACCAATGGGGTTAAAGCAATGGCAAAGCCCAAACCTTCCTTTTTAATATTTATGTTCCCCTAAAGCAGGCCTAGTGAGGGATAAAGACAGGGTGCATTATGTTGTAAAGGTGGACTTTACATGTCCTGAAAGTTAACACCTTACTTTGCCGCTTTTACCGTGCAAGAGCTAGTATCCTCTTTGATAAGTACAGAGGTATATACTGACAACTCATTAGTGCCATCTTCTGAATGAGACTACTAAATATAAAACTTCAAGGTATCATAGGATTAATTTTCTTAAACCTGACTTGAAGATTAAATCAAATTTAATGTTACTTTTGCACAAGTGAAAACTTTATCAAGGTTCTCCAGTGATGTTTTATGATTGTTGGTCATAAGACTAATTTCTGCGATCCTGCGTGAAGGGACTAACTAAAAATAGTAGAGATTACTGGATAAATGACGTTTTCTCTACTCGTCTCCATGCTGGTAATTGTTTTACTTCATTTTAGTTACGCAAGCACCAGAGCACAAGCATAAAGGGAGTGGCGGGGGGCTGTTGTACTAATAATTTCAATTGTGATAGAGTAGTGTATTTGAACGTAAAATAGCGAGTCTCCTGGAAAGACATGCCGATGTGATAGTGTCACATATGAGATGTTGCGCTTTAGAATGATTTCTGTTTGTGCTGACTCATGGTTTCAATTTTAAATCGGATATATTTACAAGTGCATTAATGTGAGGATAAGGTTTATATTAGGGACATTAGAGAACCTCTACATTTATTGCTCTACTAATTATAGTAGAGCAATAAATCCATCATTCCTTGTGCCACAATCACTTTCACCTAGTCTGTGTACACAGTGGATCAATAGATCAACATGTTTCAGCCTTTAGAGATTTACTGCGCAGCCTACATCGGGATGATAAAATATTGTACATTCTAACAGGCAGAATGTATTGAACTCTAATTTTACATCATATATATTGTCTTCTGATTTGTAAAAGTTTCAAATTAGGCTAACATACAGGCTGCCTGCGTGAATTATTCCTAAGTAATGGAGCCAACATTTATGGACATTCCTGTGAATGAGTTATTTAACTGTTGACCTTCTGCTCTTTTTTGTATGTATATTAGAAATGTCTTGCTCCAAAGACTATTTTTCACAAGCTGGAACCTGGACCACTCCTCAGGCATTACACATCCATGTCACCTTCATTGCAGGATCACTATCTATGTTGCATTTGTCACACACTCCTCCACGAACCTTACAGTAAAGAACCAAAGCTGATGGAGAATGTCATTTGGCTTCTTCCTGGTTATGCACAATTGGGAATCCCTTCAGCACTCCGCAGAAAAGAAATACAGGTAGAGAGAAATAGTTAACTTCAGAAGATTATGCATGACCAGGAGGAAGAAATGTTAGAGACAAATGGAGCAGACCAGGAGGGAAGCAGAGATGGAAAATGCATATGTTTAAGAGTAGTTGGAGGAGACAGGTAGTTGGAGAACATACCTCAGGGGGCAGGAGGTGTAAAGAGTTGGAAAAGCAATGGTGAAAAAGAATCTGATAAGGGAATAGCAACCAGAAAAATCCTGGCATTTGTTTTCATGGTAATTCTCCATGCAAAAATGTTGCTTATTGTTCTGTTTTTGGGCAGGTCTGCTCATTGTGGTCCTTGTCATACTTATTTGCATGTGGCTTTTTTTTTTGCCTTTTTGAAGAGAAGAGAACATAAAGCTTACAATGGTGTTATCAGTAATGCGTGTGTGTGTTGGGGTTGTTATAGTTAGTACCTAGTTTTTATGGAAAAAGCATTTTTGTTTTGCTAATAACTTTGGCACCGTTTGATGAATTTTCACGAAATGTTCCAAGAAAATATGACGCTCATTTCAGCGTCTTTTCAGAAAGTTTCAGGGTGATCTGTCAAACGGATGAAGAGAAAAAATGGGGGGTCCCAAAACACTCTTTCCCCATTTATTTTTCCGTATGGATTTTGAACAGCAATTGCACCCAAATCACTGGACGGGATTGCACCAAATTTGGCAGAAAAGTAGCTCTTGGTCCAGAAAGTGACCTTTCTGTTATTTGGTGTAAATCTGTTCAGTAGTTTTTGATAAATTAAAGAAAATCTAAATTTGTATATATATAGGCTGCAATTTCATGCTGATTGGCTGCCAAGGACGTGTTGGCAGCCATTTTGGGACTTGGCTTCAGCTGAGTCCCAGAAGAAAATGTAAAAAAATAAGAAAAGGGTCAGGATAGGGACACCCTGATGCCTTAGCCCTGGTGGTGGAGTCACCAGGGCAAAAAAAGCATATTTTTAAAGAATTTCAGCGAATCCACCGAAAATGTATTTTTTTTTTTTTTTTTAAAGTGTGGGCTCTTGCGCTTGTTTTTTAAGAAGCCCCTGAGTGCATTGTTATTTTAATGCAGCAGGAAGGGCCACTCCCCCTCCGTGCACCGGGCATCACTAACTCCCCGGGTCTTTTGTGAAATTTAAGGCTGGGTGGTTCACCCACCTCCCCCTCCTGCCCCAGAGACAGGCAACTCACCAAGGCTTAAAAAGAAAATGATGGGAGGGGGCACCTGGCTTCCCACTTCCCAGGGATCCACCACCTCCCCAGGGCTATAGTAAAAGGTGAAGGCAGTCTCTTTCAGACCCAAAAATCCCTAGGGACCACCACCTCCCTCTGGCTATGGTCATTAGAGGGGGCCTGTGTGACCCCCGTGAGGAGCCACTGATGGCCCTGGGGCTCACCATTCCCCAGGGACGGCTTCTGCTATGTCCTGGGTTGCCCATCACCATGACATAGCTGTTTGCTTTTGCTTGATGGGAGCTGATAGGTCCCACCAAGCAAAAGCAAACAAAGTCAGTTTTCTGCAAGAAAGAGCTGTCAAACAGTTATCCCTTGCAGAAAGCGGAGATTTTGTATGTCTTCCCTGCACCCAAATATGCCTGCAGGGCAGACAGATGAAAACACCAATGCTGGCTCCCACAGAACATGGGGAGGCGTCTAGCACCGAGGTGGGCTTGAGGCTTTTGATGTTAAAAGATGCTCCTGCTTGTGGGAGCAATGCTGGCTCCCACAGAACATGGGGAGGCGACTAGGATCGCAGTGGCCTTGAGGCTTCCCCCATCCCCATTTTTGTCACTCTTTCTCTTTCTTCCATCCCTTTGTGGGATGGAAGAAAGAGAGCAGTAAGCTGTCACCTGTGGCAAAATGGTTACTGTCACAGACCCACACACTGAAATTTGAGGATTCTAGTCCAGGTGGGTATGTGATCATTTCCCTATTTTATTTTAAGTTTAAACTTTAAAAGTTTAAGGGTCATATTGAAAGGTGATCTCACTCTTCTTAATTGACAAATACGTTTTCCTTTTCTATTTGTCCAGAAATATCTCATTCTAAGTATATAATTCACCAAAGCCTAAAAAACTCACTTTCCCTTTCTTTCTCTCTCAATTTCTCTTTTTCAATATTTCTCCCACTCACACACCCACTCAGACCTGTATACACCCACTCACAGTCCCATTCGCACCCTCAAGCACTCACTCACAGACCCACACTGACTCACCCATTAAGACACTGATGCACCCACTCTAACACCCACTCTAACACCCACTCTAACACCCACTCTAACACCCACTCTAACACCCACTCTAACACCCACTCTAACACCCACTCTAACACCCACTCTAACACCCACTCTAACACCCACTCTAACACCCACTCTAACACCCACTCTAACACCCACTCTAACACCCACTCTAACACCCACTCTAACACCCACTCTAACACCCACTCTAACACCCACTCTCACACCCACTCTCACACCCACTCTCACACCCACTCTCACACCCACTCTCACACCCACTCTCACACCCACTCTCACACCCACTCTCACACCCACTCTCACACCCACTCTCACACCCACTCTCACACCCACTCTCACACCCACTCTCACACCCACTCTCACAGCCACTCTCACAGCCACTCTCACAGCCACTCTCACTCTCACAGCCACTCTCACCCCCAGATACACCCTCTCAGAACTATTCTCACACCCAGAGAGACAGGCCACGGCTAATTCACACTGCGCACAGCCAAAGGGCCATGCACAGCATTGGGTTGGTGGGGTTGGTTGCAGCGTCTGGCCACAGCTGTGCACGGCAGTGGTTGGATTATCATATAGCAATACAAATTACTTTGGTAGAAAAACTATAGAAATTCACTGGAAAAAAAACAAAGGTTACAGGGGCGTTATAGTTAGGCTCACATTTTAAACGTATAAAACCATAGAAAATCACCTGTTAGGTAGAACTATCTCAAGTAACTATAACTCGTGTCCTCGGCATGCACTGGAAATTACTCCACAAATTACGGCACTCATGATATCTTTGATAACATCACTGATAACATCAATTTAATATTTGCAGTAACATTTATGAAAAAACTGTGCATTGCAGGGGTGCAAGTTATAGTTACCTTAGGGCACGAGTTAGTTACCTGAAATAACTCTGACTATACCAGGCGAATTTCTGTGGGTTTTGTACGTTTAAAATGAGTCTAACTATAACGCCTCTGTAACCTTTAGTTTTTTAAGTGTGTGTGTGTGTGTGTATATATATATGTATATATAGATTTATTTTATTTCCATTGCAATGCATCATTGAAAAGATAACAGAAACTAATATCACTAGAGAATAATGTTTGGTTTGAAGATAACGAGAAAGAAATCCAAAACAGGAATTTTATCATCTTCTAAAAAAGTTTGCACTTTCTTACAATATATTTAAACTGTGTGTTTTTTATAAGCCTTTTACTTAGAACCCCAAACGTTTGACGTTTTTGAGAATTATTCATATAATATAAATTGTTTTATATCTTTTTTCAGAGATAAATTGTTTACTTATTTTGAGTTTACTCTTTGTGTTTTTTTTTTAGGAAACATTGTCGAGGAAGGAACGCAGATAATGAATGGGCATATTTCAGTCTACCAACCTGGAGTCTATGGAAATTACTCTACTCAACTAAAGTAAGATAGTCGTTTTAGGTAACAATATAACAAGATTTTGGAACATCCTGACTCCTGAATAATTGTACTTGCCGCAATATATGTATATCGTACTAAATCACAGCATCATTCCGTTTCTGTAGGTTTTATGCTTTGACAGCCTCATTTTCACACACATCAGTAACCAAGAATCACTAGTTCAGCCAGTGCTTAATTTGTAAATAAAAACGTGCCGGTGCTCAAAGACCTCCTCTTAAACAGGCGGCTGCTGCATTTAAGTGTGCAAGCACTGAATACTGAGGCGGCGTAATCCTGAAGCCATCTCGGGCCTCTTCAATCCATTGAGTATCCATTCCCTGCCCCTTCAGCTCACTCTGGCAGCTTTCTACTTATTCCCTTTGTGACGCTTTTTCGTTTTTCCCTTCCTCCGTCTTTCCCATATATGTCTTTTGCTCACAGATAATGCTTGAGACAGAAAAATAAGCGCCGGCCCTCAAAAATAAGGGCCGGGGCTCAGCACCGGAAATAACAAGCACAAATTAAGCACTGAGTTCAGCATGTCCTATACTGGAGTATTGAAAGTAATGGCTTCTTTTTTTGGGTAAAGATTCCATGAAATTCCATTTTCAATTATGACATTTATGCTTGATGTGAGACGTGGCCTCATAAAAATGTACTTTTTCTGCCTCTAGAAGGAAAATTAACTTATCTACCTCACACCGGTACTGAGTTTATATTTCCTTCACCAATTAAAAAAAATGAAAATGTCCATTTAACTAGCTGAGCAAGCATTGACAATGGATGGTTTTAAAGTGCTTACACATGAAAAGACAAATGCAGTCTACATGTGTTAGCATAGTTAGCAACATATAAGGGCAGAGTGGTACATACACTCAGAGGCACATGTAAACAAAGACCTAGAATGGTAACACTCAACATATATAATGGATAAAATCAGTGACTGGTCACTATGGCACGTAAAATCTTTGATGGATGCAGTCCCAATGAGAAACCAGCCAGTCTGACCAATGGAATCGAACTGGAGCCTGAGTGAAATGATGACATAGCTCACCTCGAAGAGAATCCATATAGTTGTTAGTATTTGACAGGTATTATTTTTAAAGAAAATAAATTGTGTTGGACCTTTCTGCAAACCAAAAATTATGTTCTTTAAAATAAGACATGGGACCTAATTTAGAGCATTTGCATACTTAGCATGTAGATCATTTAATGCACAATGGGAATGCCTTCTATTCAAGCCAAAGTATGCCTTCACCAAAAAGTCAATGTAACATGCTGAAAAAAATGCACTTCATGCAGCTCAATGGAAATAATTCCGAAGAGATGGAATGAGTCGCCAACCAGCCAATAGCCTGAGGTGATAAACGCTTCTCTGATGCCTACTGCAATAATTTTTTAGAAAAATTGTGACAAAAGCACTGGCCAAAACCTACACTATCAAGCCAGAACTAAGACAGTGAAGTGCACAATCCTACAGTACGACAGGCCGTTACAGGATGCCCACGGCGAGTAGCAGAAGCATGCACTATTGCAGGCTGTGTTTAGGTTTCCCGAGATCAAAAAAGGACAGCTGCAATTTTATTAGAATGATGCTGGAAATTACTGTGATATAATTTCAAACATATTTCATAAGCAAGGAAGTACTTACATTATCAAGACCGGATTTGTTTTGTATAACAGTGCTATATTGAGGAAATACCACCATGGCACATAAGCCAGCAGCATTTAAGAAGGATCAAAATTCCAAATAGTCATAGCAACAGTGAAGGGCCAAAGAGGCACATATAATGGGCAATACTGAAGAACAACTCCATCGACAGATAAAACCAATGTCTTAGCACTACAGTGGCACCAGAGAACTAGCAATACAGAAGAAAGATGCCTAACTCTCACCATATGTGAAGGGATGGCTCACAAAGAAAAACCGCATGTGCATGCTAAATATAATTTTTTAGTAGTTTATGTGAAGAAAACTCATTTTGTATATCTTTTTTCCTTATCGGAAACCTTTCTTTAATAATGTATAATTTAGAGTTTTTGATACTAAATCGAATAAAGCTTTTGCTTACAATCCAGAATGTGTTTTTAGGAGGGAAAGCCATATTTTCACGTTGACTTATGCATTCACCAACTTCTTCCAGCCAAATGCTGAAAACAGTATATGTCACACACTACAATGAAAGCACTTCCTAGGATGAACAGTTGATAAGTAGCCAATAGCATGGGTGGAGAGATTTACTCCCCTGAAGCTAATTGCATGTATATAGCTTTAGAAGAGTAGTGACCAAAGCTCTTGCAGACAGCTGAATTGTACAGCCTGATCTAAAAAGGACCTTTGATACACAGTTTTGGAAAGCAAAGAAGTAACTAAGAGAACACTTGTTTCTGAATTTTGTGAAGATACCGCAGCTCTTTTTGATTTTCTTCACAGATTAATGTAATGTATTCATATTATCAGAAAAATACATGCAAACTGAAAACACAGGGCTATAACAATCCAATTGGAAATCATCAAAAGAGACCTGGTCAAAATACCTTACTTGGCAAGAATCACAACTGTATTGCTTCCCCTTTTGCATCCACCCACAAATTCTGTGATTCATGTGATTTAACCTTCCCCATCATTGTCACAGTCTCGCATAGTGGAGTCTGAAGTTTTTAATTTACCAGCTGTCTTTTGTGAATTTCCTTAGTTTCGGACTTAGCGAAGGGTTCTTGGGTTTTACTTTGTCAAAGCCAACTTTGTTGCCTACATTGTAAGTTATTTTCACTGCATAATGAGAACATTTTCACTTGAATTAAACCCAACCAAGCCAGAGGATTATACAAAATATATTGATGCATGGTTATCTTTTGACCCCTTTATGCACAATGAAATCTGTTTGCAGCCATTTTCTCGACCAGTCTAACTTTTGTGGAGTTTTATTTTATGAACAATGGCATTGCTCAGCAAAGACAGACTTTTCTGAAAGTTATATTTATCTTCAACAGTTATGTAGTGTTAAATATGAATATGTGCAGCATAGATTGTTGTGAAAGTCATGATGTTCGCATGGTAGTGTGATAAAAGATTGCAGTCTTCGCATTGCTTCCTATAGAACTTTGTCAGGGTAGCAGAAAAAACTGTTTTGCACTTTCACACACTTCTAGTTTTACAGCGATGTATAAGATATAGATGTAATGAATAAATGTGAATTTTTAAAAACATTTTACTGTATCAACAATGTTGTAGTAGATTTATTGTAAAAAGCATGGTATTTGCAATTGTATGTTCTTAAAACCTAAGCAGATGTCTTAAACAGAAACTAAAAAACATTGTAATTGCTTAAAGTGTTTGTTTTCCCTATATATGTGTCGGACTTTGCGCTTTCAGTTGATAGATTGATGCAAATGGTACAAACCTTTGGGAGGTGCAGTGGTTTTAAAGGTAATTGGACCATGTTGTGATGTATCCACTGACAAACTAGGGCACTAATAAGGGGACAGCGTTAGATTTTCAAGGAGGGGTCTAGTTATTTAGGTATTTGTTACAAAAGACCAAGAGATATTCCTAAAACGTGATCTACATACTTTTCTCTGGAAGGTCAGAGAGGACATGAGCTGCTGGAAGAAACTCCTACTTTCCATGCCAGACAGTGGGAAGTCATAATAAAAATGGTTGTTCTTCCAAAGCTTTTATATGCATGACAGAATACTACATATAGTATTCCAGTGGGATTTTGCCAGTCAGTGGAGGAAGAGATCTGTCGTTTGCTATGAATGAATATTAACAAAGTATTGATCTCTTAAAGTTAGTGAAGAAGTTTGGAAGTATTCCTGGGCTTCTCAGCTGGTGATAGTTAATGAATTGAGCCTATGTTTAAGGCATGAAAATCATTGGATGGGTAGTAAAGTGTACCTAGCTGCTATATATGGCAAAAAAATACAGACAAGACTGGCTGCCGTACATGACGGCAGTCCTGCAGATATAGGACTGAATGCTTAGAATGCTCAGATCGCAGGCAACCAAGACGAGAAATCCTACTCTTTTGGATTCTCAGCTACTATGTGAAACAAACAATTTTTAAGGGATAAAACTATGCATTTTTATTATATTGATTCTGTTGTTAGACAAATTTTGTCATGATTCAGGTACAGACTATGGTGGATCCAATTTCAAGCACGTGGATGATTGGTTGTAACATATTCTTTTATTATATTGCAATACACACAATTATTCACAGAGACTAGAATATTGATCCAGATGAAAGCCTAAGACACCTATTAAGGTGATCAAAGGAGGCTGAACCATGTTGACCCTGCATTTCACATTAGGGTTGAAGATTCATTCCCTACTTATTTTAACCCTGTCCCTGGGGGAAATTAATAGAGGTAGTCTTAGTTCCACCAGGAGGTAGTTTTAATCTCACTCTTATTTTTTCACTGTGCATTCTGCTCTTCACTCATACCATTGCTCACGTAGGCATTGTCAATCTGAATAGCTCCTTCCCTCCGAAGTTGTAGCCCAGACTGAAAACTCCATCACCACAGCAGTACCCCCAGATGCTTGGAAACATGCAATGGTCATCGCATTGCTGAAGAAACTTTTGGCAGACCCCACTCAACTAGCAAATTACCGCCCTATCTCCCTTTTCTACCATACACTGCCAGTGTTTTGGAGAAAGTCATCAACAAACAGCATGTGCAATACCTCAACACACACCAACTTCTAAACACTACGCAATAGGGTTTCCAGCCCAACCATAGCACTGAGATAGCCCTTATTGCAGAAACAATTAACTTCAGGTTGATCCTATACTCTGGAGACACAGCTGCTATCCTACTATGTGATAAATCAACAGCCTTCAAAACAGTCTCCCACTCCAGGCTGATCAGATGAAGCAGGCACACAAGCACCCACCCTTAAATGGATCTGCACCTTTCTCAGAGGAAACTCTCCCTAACGGACAAGGCCCCAACAACAAAAAACAACTTTGCCACCAGCATTACCTCGGGAGCCACCTGGTTGAGATCCAACTGCCTCAAACCCAACACAGTTGCAAAGTGTAAGGGGATACCCGGTAACTCTAGGACCTGGGTAAGATAAATACAGAACAAAACTGAAATGATCTTCAGAAGAGACACCATCTGTGCCAGAAATTTAGGAATCATTCTGGGTGACAATCTCAACATGACAGCCCAAGTGACTCTTTCACCGCCACCTACTCCTACACTCTGAGTATGCTCCGAAGGGTTTTCAAATGGCTTCCAGAGAAAACTACACAAACGGTCCCACAGGCCCTGATTACAGCAAAATTGACTACTGCAAAACACTTTACACAGGGATCATCAAGAAGCTCCTGAAGAGACTCCACACTACTCAGAACACAGCACCAAGACTCAACCTCAGTCTACCCTGTTCCACAGATATCACCCCACACCTCAGAGAGCTTCACCAAATCCTCTTACACATGCTCTCAGTTCAAATATCTCACACATTCATGCAAAGCACTACATAACATCGATCCAGCCTGCCTCTACAGCCGGATACACTTCCACCTACCCAACAAGCACTTCAGCTCAGCTGGATTTTCACTTGCACACATACCCTGCATCCACAGAACCATAGCCAGAGACACCACGTTCTTACACCTCCCCCAAAGCTTGGAACAACTTAAATATCATATCCGAGCCTCTTCGTTTCTTCTTGCGTTCCAAAAGATTCTAAAGAACTGGCTCTTACAATAATTTCACCAGGGAGACAGTTACCCACCAACCTGCAAATTGCCTGGATACTCTCATGGGTGATACACTGACTATACACATAAAAGTACCATACAAATTTGATTTATGGTGTAAGGAGGAACCCTATGATGAAGCTGGCCACCTAAGGGTGGGTGAGTGTTTTCATCCTAAGAAGAGGTTGTCCCTTTTGTCTGAGAGAAAGAACTGCTTGAGTACCCAGTTTTTGCATGGTTTCCAGATACACAGCTACATGTGCAAAATAATTAATGCCTAATGCCATGTAATGTATGATTTCTTTTTAAATGGAAAACAAAAGGTTTTTTTAATAGTGTTGGTTTACTCTCCACAAAACTGCATGAAGTTTATTTCCTTATTCCTATAAGAGGAAGCTACTCAAAGCTTCTCAAGTCCTAAAGTTGTAAAGGCTGTCTGCACAAGCGCACTTCACCCACAGTAGACCCAATACACAGGCTCTTCTCTATACTACACACTACATTGGACGCTATTTACTATCTTTTTTTTAATTTTATTTTTTACCATCAACCAGTTAGGATTGACACTCTAGCAGTCTGTCAGATTCTAGTCTGAGGGATCAGCCAGTCATCACATTTATCTTGGATTTCTTGCCGTGGAGGTACTTTGATTCTCATTTAATATCTCATTATGTAGTTCAACCTCGGAGTTCCAGCGAGCCCTTTGTGTAAATATCCTACTTCATCTACATCACAAGAATGAGAGAATCACAGAGCTGTAATTCTATCATGGCAGGAATTAGCAGGAAGTAATGTTCTTTATGGCCATCCCTAGTTTTTGGTGCCTTGCAGACTGGATTCTGCAATTGGTATGAGCCTCCATATGCATTTTGTCTTCAAAGTTTTCATGTCTTAGATACTAATCTACAGTGAATTTTCCATTTAACTTCAGTTACTCATTAAATTAACTCCATCAATGGGCTATGTCTGAGGAAGACAAAATTAGGAGCACTAGTCTACATGCACGCAAGTGTCTTTGCCTAATGCTCATTCTATAACCCTCAGTTCAGCATAGGCCGGTGGCCTGTTTATATAAATAGTTCTAAATGCAATTTCTGTGCTAAAGCAGTACGTGACATACTCCTGTTCTTTTCTGCTGGCTTGTCTATGTAAATGCTATCTTAAATTAATAGGAGTCTGGTTTCACTAGTTGAAGTTGGCTCTGTATGCACTATTTCAAAGTAAGGAATAGTATGCACATAGTCCAAGGGTTCCCCTTAGAGGTAAGACAGTGGCAAAAAGAGATAATACTAATGCTCTATTTTGTGGTAGTGTGGTCGAGCAGTAGGCTTATCAAAGGAGTAGTGTTAAGCATTTGTTGTACATACACACAGGCAATAAATGAGGAACACACACTCCGAGACAAATCCAGGCCAATAGGTTTTGTTATAGAAAAATATATTTTCTTAGTTTATTTTAAGAACCATAGGTTCAAATTCTACATGTAATATCTCATTTGAAAGGTATTGCAGGTAAGTACTCTAGGAACTTTGAATATTCACAATAGCATGTATACTTTTTACATAAAACACAATAAGCTGTTTTAAAAGAGGACACAGTGCAATTTTCACAGTTCCTGGGGGAGGTAAAGTAATGTTAGTTCTTGCAGGTAAGTAAACCACCTACGGGGTTCAAATTGGGGTCCAAGGTAGCCCACCGTTGGGGGTTCAGAGCAACCCCAAAGTCACCACACCAGCAGCTCAGGGCCAGTCAGGTGCAGAGTTCAAAGTGGTGCCCAAAACGCATAGGCTTCAATGGAGAGAAGGGGGTGCCCCGGTTCCAGTCTGCCAGCGCGTCTTCGGAGGGCAGACCAGGGGGGTTTTGTAGGGCACCGGGGGGGGACACAAGTCCACACAGAAAATACACCCTCAGCAGCGCGGGGCGGCCGGGTGCAGTGTGCAAACAAGCGTCGGGTTTCCAATGGATTTCAATGGGAGACCAAGGGGTCTCTTCAGCGGTGCAGGCAGGCAAGGGGGGGCTCCTCGGTGTAGCCACCACCTGGGCAAGGGAGAGGGCCCCCCGGGGGTCACTCCTGCACTGAAGTTCCGATCCTTCAGGTGCTGGGGGCTGCGGGTGCAGGGTCTTTTCCAGCCGTCAGGATTTTAGAGTCAGGCAGTCGCGGTCAGGGGGAGCCTCGGGATTCCCTCTGCAGGCGTCGCTGTGGGGGCTCAGGGGGGGCAACTTTGGTTACTCACAGTCTCGGAGTTGCCGGAGGGTCCTCCCTGAGGTGTTGTTTCTCCACCAGTCGAGTCGGGGTCGCCGGGTGCAGTGTTGCAAGTCTCACGCTTCTTGCGGGGATTGCAGGGGTCTTTAAATCTGCTCCTCTGGATACAAAGTTGCAGTCTTTGTTGAACAGGGCCGCTGTTCTCAGGAGTTTCTTGGTCTCTTGGAAGCAGGGCAGTCCTCTGAGGATTCAGAGGTCGCTGGTCCTGGAGAAAGCGTCGCTGGAGCAGGTTTCTTTAGAAGGCAGGAGACAGGCCGGTAGGACTGGGGGCCAAAGCAGTTGGTGTCTTCTTTCTTCTTCTGCAGGGGTTTTCAGCTCAGCAGTCTTCTTCTTCGGTAAGTTGCAGGAATCTAAATTCTTAGGTTCAGGGAAGCCCTTAAATACTAAATTTAAGGGCGTGTTTAGGTCTGGGGGGTTAGTAGCCAATGGCTACTAGCCCTGAGGGTGGGTACACCCTCTTTGTGCCTCCTCCCAAGGGGAGGGGGTCACATTCCTATCCCTATTGGGGGAATCCTCCATCTGCAAGATGGAGGATTTCTAAAAGTTAGAGTCACTTCAGCTCAGGACACCTTAGGGGCTGTCCTGACTGGCCAGTGACTCCTCCTTGTTATTCTCATTATCTCCTCCGGCCTTGCCGCCAAAAGTGGGGCCGTGGCCGGAGGGGGCGGGCAACTCCACTAGCTGGAGTGCCCTGTGGTGCTGGAACAAAGGGGGTAAGCCTTTGAGGCTCACCGCCAGGTGTTACAGCTCCTGCCTGGGGGAGGTGATAGCATCTCCACCCAGTGCAGGCTTTGTTACAGGCCACAGAGTGACAAAGGCACTCTCCCCATGTGGCCAGCAACATGTCTCGAGTGTGGCAGGCTGCTAGAACCAGTCAGCCTACACGGGTAGTCGGATTAGGTTTCAGGGGGCACCTCTAAGGTGCCCTCTGAGGTGTATTTTACAATAAAATGTACACTGGCATCAGTGTGCATTTATTGTGCTGAGAAGTTTGATACCAAACTTCCCAGTTTTCAGTGTAGCCATTATGGTGCTGTGGAGTCCGTGTTTGACAGACTCCCAGACCATATACTCTTATGGCTACCCTGCACTTACAATGTCTAAGGTTTGGCTTAGACACTGTAGGGGCACAGTGCTCATGCACTGGTGCCCTCACCTATGGTATAGTGCACCCTGCCTTAGGGCTGTAAGGCCTACTAGAGGGGTGACTTATCTATACTGCATAGGCAGTGTGAGGTTGGCATGGCACCCTGAGGGGAGTGCCATGTCGACTTACTCGTTTTGTTCTCATCAGCACACACAAGCTGGCAAGCAGTGTGTCTGTGCTGAGTGAGGCGTCCCCAGGGTGGCATAAGATATGCTGCAGCCCTTAGAGACCTTCCCTGGCATCAGGGCCCTGGGTACCAGGGGTACCAGTTACAAGGGACTTACCTGGATGCCAGGGTGTGCCAATTGTGGAATCAAAAGTACAGGTTAGGGAAAGAACACTGGTGCTGGGGCCTGGTTAGCAGGCCTCAGCACACTTTTAATTCAAAACATAGCATCAGCAAAGGCAAAAAGTCAGGGGGTAACCATGCCAAGGAGGCATTTCCTTACAGTGCCACTACAAAAGTTATTTAAATATCAGACAAAGCTGTCTGTGCCTTCCAAACATGATATACTCATGCTTCATGTGGAGTTTATCATATCCTGTTCCATTTGAACTGCCCAAGAACATGAGCACTGATCTGCATCAGAAGTTATTAACCAGGTGCTGATGGAACGAAAGATTTTCAATACTACCAATTTTCATGTGTCAAACTAAAGTATAGTTGCAGAATATACACTGAAATCATCCAAACATCCCCTCATGCAATTCATATGTCCTGAAAGGTGTTGGAAACTAAATATTATTGTGAGTTAATGGTTCAGGGTATGATATTGATGCACAGTTAATCTTCTTAGTATCTTATTCAGAAAATGATGCCTTATGTTGGACAGCAATTATTGTCAAACCTCTTTGAGTCTGATTATTTCCATTAATGTAATGTTTTGACTTTGAACATGATTAGTTAGTGTCCTTCATGTCAGCCCAGAGAGTAATTAAAGCTGGGATCCGGTCAATGATCTGATCACTGCTGACAATCTTGGATGGTGTGGTCACTACTATATCAGTAGCTCAAGATGATTGCCATGGAATGTAAGTAGTTCTTGTTACAGAAAAGGGTGGAGACCTCTGGTCTAGAACATCAGTTGAAAACTATCACTTTATTTTAGGATGTTCTGCCTGGTAATCAGTTGCTGATAGTTGCAAATAGGATAGAACTTGATACAGGCTAAAGGAAAGTTACTTAAATATTAACATTCATACTCTTAGTATTTGTATTTTCTCATGGGGACCACCACTTAGGAATATTCTCCTAAGATCCTTGCTGGGAAATAACTGTAGCAGAGGGTGAGTCTGAATAGTAGGAAAGGGCTAGCTACATTAAATACAATATGGCATGTGATACTGGTTGCTTGCCAGAACTTAAATAAAAACAGCTTCAGTGGATTGATTACAAGTGAGTCACACTGTAATAATTTTCTAACATAAACATGTAAGAAAGGTGTGAAATCAACCAATGTATACACATTCTTATGTGAGCTACTGATGAATTTTGTATTTGTTATTCGTTACAGTGGCTTTGACACCTCCTCTGACAAGGATCATGGCTCCAAACCTAGTGCAAAAGCTCTTTATGGTAAGGTTTTTTTATTGTATCTCTTGCCAAGTCAAATCTTGACATATTTCTATAGTATCCTTAATTGGTCTTGCAGTAAATGTCTTTATGTTTTAGCTGAATTATATGCTTGAAAGTACTGCAATCCACCTGTGACTTTAAATTAATACAATTATCTATGCCTTGATCATCTTTAAGTACCAATTCGTCTACAGTGAAGGTAATTGTGCAAGATCTCTGTAATCTTGATTTCAGATTGGTAAACCTAAATACCTGTAATTAAATAAATGCTGTACTGTTTGTATTACAGTTATGTAGATTACATATCTTGGGTTTTCTGGATTTATTGTGTACATTTTACATCAATCTGTGTGCAATTGTTTACTTCATTAGTTGAAATATCCTTCGAAATTTTCAGCACTAGTGTATGTAGTGTTTCATAAACTAATCAGTGGTAGCAAATGTACATCAATAATTTCCAAGCAGATTATCTAACCCAATTAGACCTTTACAGGAAGGCTGCTTTGCTTATAACAAGAAAATCTTAGTATAGTCAAGACATTTTACACGCTATTTTGGGGTAGGAGCGTCTCAAAATGAACTTCGGAATCCCACTGTTTTTATCCAAAAGTAGTCATTTCTTGACAGCAAATGTGTAAACTTTTATTTGAGAGTGTTTTATAGCACACAGAAGACCTAAGGGTATCAGAGCGGTGTACAATATACAATACAACTTAGCCACCAACATTGGAGGTTACAACAGCTTATAATGTTCCACAGATAGTTCTGGACATGTTAAAAGGGTTCTTAAACACATACCTCTGCCAGTAGTTAGGATTTAAAATCACACCTGATGGTAAATGTAATTAGAGGCAGTACAGTTATAGTAGATATAGTTGTGCTTGTTTTATGGTGAGTTTCTGCCACTGCTGCACTAGTGAGTGCACACTGGGCTTATTTACCTAGTGGCCCAAAGTGTCTTTCAAACAGTGGCGTTTTGACGCATCTTTTAACTTTCGCTATTGATGGGTTTACAATTCTCTGTCAGAAAGGAGTTCCACATTCTAGGTGCTTTTACAGTGAAGATGTCTGTGCATGACTTTTCTTTCTTGAAGCAACATGATACTAGTAGAAGTGTATCTGCGCTACAAAGTGAGCGGTTTCTTCGTTGTTTTTTTATATTTTTTTTAACAAAGTAGTTTGGGGTTTCCCGGTGAAGTGCTTTGTGTGTGGGATGTATGATGGAACAATGCATGCTCCAACCATGCATGCCTGAACAGCGTGGTCGGAACAACGACCACGTTGTTACCACGCATGGCTTTAGGATTTTTCGTTGGAAAGGCATGCCTAGTAAAGGCATGTGAGGAATGGCATGCCTGGTTTTCGCATGCCCCACCTCCCCATCTGCCCTATAAACACAAGTGCCCTGATTAAAAAAAAAAAAAAAAAAAAAACACTGCTACCCCGACCCGCCCACCCTAAAAACAAAAATACCCAAACGCCCTACACCCGCCCCTTTAAAAAAAAAAAAAAACTATCCCACCCCTAAAAACTACCCCCCTAAAAGCTACCCCAATGGGCTCCCAGCCCCACTTACCTGACCGCGGCCTACCCTGACCCCCCATACCCACCCCTAAAAACATGACCCCACCACCCACCTTAAACACAAAATTACCTCGACCCCCCCCCACCCTGCTCCCTAAAACCCAAACTAAATACAAAATAACTGTGAACCCCCCACCCTGCCGCTAAATACAAAATTACCGCAACCCCCCACCCTGCCCCTAAAAACTCTCCCCACCTGCCGTAAATACAAAACTACCCCAACCCCCCAAAAGCAAAATTGACCTCCACCCACCAGCCCTGTCGTAGTTTTGACTCTTGCTCTGGGCAAGACTGCTTGTTAAAGGATGACAGTACTTTTGTCTGTAGGCGACTATGCCTATCCTACAACAAATCGCAACTGTTGTCCCAACCTGACCGGCTCACTAGCAGCACCTCACCAGAAACACAATAGTAAAAGGTGATTTGTGGCAGCCTTTACGCATGGACTCGAGAATAAGACATCTCAGGGAATGTCGTGGTTAAACGGAAATTACCCCTTTCTCGCAGATATATCATGTCTCATACAAACACAGGCAATGAAAAAGATGCAGTAAAGTTTCAATAGTTTTTATTCAATACAACTGCAATTTGCGGTAAGTTGCATGGGCTGCAATGATTAGGATAATGAATAATGCAAGAAACAGAATTGTGAAGACGAGAGTCATTATTACGAAGACCCCCACCATCTTGCAATGCATAAGAAAGACATACAAGATGTAATATGCCCTAATACTCTGGTGTGAGAGGCCTAACCTCCTACCTAAAGGAGAGCTGGGTTTGCTAAACCTAATCTGCCAATGCCATGTCCATAAGAGGAGCCTCCAACCCTCGTTACCTTGGAATGAGGTCTCTATCTCAGACTCCAAAGGGACACGAAGACTGGGTCAGCGTCAAGACGACGTGCAGCATCGATATCAGCGATGGTGGCGATGCCCTCTGGTCGGAATCCCTCTGATTATCTGTCTAAAGTGCAATGTATTTATACAGATCTACAAGGACCCCTGACGTAGGTGTGTTCCCAAACAATAGATAACAGACATGCTTGGGACGGCAATTAATATAAACAATCCCTCGAAAGTATAGAGAGAGAAAATCCCTAAGTGTGAACACCTACTGTTTGTCTTTGTTGCTTGATCTTGACACCTTAGCGCGGTGACACTGATAATGCAAGGCATAACAAGTGGCCTAACTATAAACAAGGCAGCCATCTTAGAAGAATTAAATAATTAAATGGGCTAAGACAGAGCAAGCTAAGTAGGTTAAAAGTCACTAGGTGACGGGGAACGAGTCTGCAAGCCAGAGGCTAAGCTAACTCCTGTTATCCCATTAAAACGAACTAGGATTCACTACAGCCCTAAATACATAATTACCCCGACCCCACCCCTAAAAGTGAAATCACCCCAACCCCTCCACCCCTAAATACAAAATTACCCCAACCCCGCCATTTAAAACCCGCCCCCCTATATACAAAATTACTCCGCCCCTAAAAACAATATTACCCCAATCCCCCCCCCCTCCAAAACCCTCCCCCCCAGTCCAACTTACGCGACCGCATCCTCTCCCGATGCGGACTCCCTTTTTCTCTGCCTTAACCATGCATGTGCGTTGTTCAGCACGTGAGCGGTTAAGGCAGAGAAAAAGGACGGTGGCGTTCCGGTAAACATGGTGACGGCATTGCGGTAAATTCATCTTGTTGCATTTGCCGTTTTGCAAGTGATGTTTCCCTTGTGTGTGTTGCAGGTTATCTTAAAGATGCACCTTGCTTTGATTGGGAGCCATTCTATGCTAGATAGTGTGGGAGTGATGTGGTGGTAGAATCGTTCTCCTGAGATGGGTCCTGCAGATTTAGTTATGGTGGTCTTCATTCGGGCTAGGTGGGATTTCAGTGTGCCAGTGGGAATCACATTACCCATAGTCTACATCACTTTAAGTAGTAAGGAGCTTATCCATATGCACATCTCAGACAGGATGAGCTCCCCTAATGCCCTGTTGTGAAAATGCCCTTGTTCAACTTTAGTTTGTTTCAGAATATTACTTGTTGACCAGCTAAGAGAATATACTTTTCTGCCAAAAGTAAATCTCGAGGTTCCTTATGTAATACACGTCCACCAGAGGTTCCAGCCAAATAATACATCTGTCTCCCACTGTTAATCTATTCCTTAATGCTTTTACCTTATCATTGCTTAGGCACTCCGTTCATTCTTCTCTAAAATATCCAGTGATTACACCGCTATTTAGGAATAAATGGCTTAATCACAGAACTTTGATAAAAATTATGACTTTCAGCCACCACTATGCGGCCAAGGCTACAGTAAAAAGGTAGATGTTGTACTTAACCAACTTCAAAATTTTCTGGACACCTTTCATTTTCTGGACGCTTTGTAGAATGACTTTGATGTAATAGGCATATATAATCTACCCTTCTGGACATGATTAACGGGTTGAACTTTGGAATGGGCACTGTAAAGAGCTGTGGCGTTACTAAACTTTCCTGCATCTTTTGACATTGTCCATTATGACATGATCCTTGCTGTTTGGGCGCAAACAGTAATTAAAAACTCAACACCTAGGCATTAGTAATTGTCTTAATCATTCTTCCACTTTGCAATCATTCCATTTCTTATTTGCTTGCCTCAGCATCTCTTCTATCTCCCATCTGCGTTTTCCTTGTCTCTATTCATCACTTGGGAATATAGTATTGTCTGTACTGACCAGCAAGATTTTTCCACCAAAGGACTGCCTCTTTCAGCCACTTTATATCAACGCTACATTCAAACCTGATTTTTACCTACTTATAAGTATTTCTTCAAAGAGAATGTATGATCGGATTAAAGAAGATAGGCAGACATGCTTTATTTCTTCTGTGCTCAGTTGTAGAGCACAATACCATTGCCTATCAGCATCATGGGCTATAGTCCGAGAGAAGCATAAGGCTCAGTTGGTCTTTTTTTCCTCTGAATGGCTATACATTGCTTATCCTCCATCAAGCTTTATACTTGGCACACTTTTGCACAGTTAGCAAAATGCCTGTCTAGGTTGACCTGTGCATCATTAAACATACCCGAGTCAATAAAGTAGAATGCCTTTAACATCTTTGTTCAGCAGACTATGCTGCTTGAGGACTTTGGAGTCTCTCAACGTTTAGAACCGAGTGGCCATAGTCTGTAGTACTTAAGTATTGTCACACACTTCACCTGCTGTAATGAGTAAATCCTTTGTAATACTGATCTGATAGAATGCTTGAGCTTTTTCTCTATGTGAAGCAACTATGTCTCGTCCAGACCATTTTAGTTGTTATGCTATCCTCAATATATATATATATATATATATATATATATATATATATATATATATGGCTATGGCACTATTGTAGTTCAGGTTAGGTCACAGTTTCGATAGAAACGGTATTTTCTGTGTTTTTCTAATAATGCTGGTGCTGTTTGACACATATGCATGAAACGTTCCAGAAAAGAGTACATCTACTTTGGATTCCTAATAGCAAGCTATGTATACATATACTTTGAGTCAGCCCTCTTCGTCCATGTCTTTATTAACATTTTTTCTTCCATCCACCAGAACACACTGCTTTGGGCGCTGGCTCAGACCAATTGAGACTGGCTGGCTTGCAGTGTGCGTGGTGACATTTTATTTGATCATTTGCAGAGCATCCTAAAAAGAAGTGCATTTCAAAGCCAGGGTCTGTGGGATGGTGGGGTCATACGTATCTTTACCCCTGTCTTTTTTTTGTTCTTAATGTAAATTACTTCCTAATGGTCTTCAGGTTACACTAATTCACAGCCAATAGTGCAGTTTCTTTGGACCAATAGAATTCCTCTTTTCCTTTGTTGAACTTTAAAACTAAAAAGAAACTCCACATCTGTTATAAGAATATCAAAATGCTATGAAGCACCCATTGTGTTATATTAAAATTATAATTAAACATTGTTTTTTGTTTGCAGTCTCGCTATAGAGAGCCCCAGAGGCTGTCTCTCAGGAGACAGCATTGTAGACAACATTGTATACCATTTTCTACAAAGCTAACCCTTTCTTATTGTTGGTTGGCTTTTGTGTTCATCTCCGCTCCCTTGGTTGTATTTGTTGCTTTCCCCCCTTTGTGTGTTTGACCGGGCCACAAGTGCTATTTGGTTGGTGCTGTGGTAGAAATGTGGAAGATACAGCATCCATCTTAACAGTGTAGTATAAACAAGCATTGGCAATGCTAATCTTGCTCAGATGTATTTAAAAGTAAGCAAAACCGATTGGTTTTTGCTGGTTGCCCCTTTTTATCACAAGCATATGGCCGTCACGGTTAGACAGCAGCAGTTTTTTTTGTTCTATTTGCTTGTAGTAAAGTAAGATATTCTTACCAGCTTTCAAACGCTAGCCTTAAACCCATTGCCCTTACCCAGGCTTGCATGTATTGTTTCATCATCCGCAATGGCTTCACGTTTTGCTCACTATCAGGCTCTAGAGTACTGTTCATTAAAAGGCTTTGAGATGTAACGCTTTGTTCTCTTTGTGGCAATATCATGGTACACATATATTTAAAAATTATTCCTAATTTCTGATTTGGGTGGACAGTGAGTCACCGCCAGAACCGAAATTGCCAAAAATGCAGAAATGTATATGCAGTATTAACGCGCAGCACTTTACCACTGTCAAGTTTAGCAGGCTATTATTGGCGAAATCTGTCCCGAAAATATCCCTGTAAGGAAGAAGTGCCTGTGGAAATATGTGAGATAAGGCTGTTTTCCCCGCCCTCTCCACAGGGGATAAATCTGACTCAAATAATTCTGAATCCAAAAATAACCAGTGTCCGCAGTAGCTGCAATTTGGCGTGTGAAAGTACCCCATCGGGAATGCCAATGCAGAAGGAGAGCCGTATGTAAAGAATTTACTTTGGCAAAACCGTCTGGCCATCCAAAAAGCGTGTCTCCCTGGCCTTGAGCCTTGTGAAATCAGTAAAACTAGAAAAACCGATTGAGGAAATAGAACTAGTGTGATAATACTGTACAATATTTTGGAAAGACAATGTGAACGCTCCTTAATTAAGCATAACACTACAGATGTTACAGAAGAATAATGGATTTGTAGAAACCCTTCGAAAAGTGAAACCTGCTTACAGTGTAACAAAGCAGATGGGAAACAGAGGCCAAGAGAGACGCTAACTTTTTTTGGATAAAATATGAAGTAAGCATTTCTGAATGGTTAAAATGTCCAGAACAAGCCATCTACATTTAGAACGATTAACAGCTTATTTCGATTTTTTTTTTTTAGGTCTCGGTACTAGACAGTGCTCATGCGCTGTCTCGAACCTAGACATGCTGTAACTATTGTTGTGGGCTTCAGCCTTCCCACAGGCTTGCCATTTGCTGGGTCCCACTTCGCTCCGTTATTCCTTGTCGTCATTGGTCCAAGGGATATGTGCGTCATGCCGCCTCCTGACTTTAGCAGTCCCCGAGTGCAGCGATCTAGTACCGCTAAACGTACGCAGCGACCATTTTATTGCATTGTTTCCAGACTACTTGATCCTGTAGCCCCGGCATGCAGCTTTGTTTCTTTTTCTGCTCCTTCCTGTTTATCGTTTTGTGGCTTGTTTCATTAGCAAAGTCATATGGTCCATCACTGGCTGTTCACACTTACTACCTACACCTTTCCTCTCCTCCCCTGAACTTTGCCCTCCACTTGTGTCTTAACCTGGAACCCTTTGCCCAACTTTCACCTGTCCGTCGCTTTACAAGGGACACAACGTCAAAACTCATTGTGTATGCTGTCCCTGGTGCAGTTTAAAAAAGTCTGCACAGTACATTTCAGTCCCACTTTTTTATGCTAAGAATATCGAGTATCGAAACAACAAATAAGATTAATTCATGAATTCTTTTTTTAAAGTCAACTTGGCTGCATTTTTCTTTTTATTGTTTTTTTGTGTGTTACAAGGTCGACTTGGATTTTAACTATGCAGATTACTGGCGAAAGCTAGTTTCACTTTACCAAGCCCCAGATGAAAATACACAGGACCAGAGGCTGGCAATAACCAGGAAAGTTAAATAGTCTTCCCCATTTGATCTCTAAATTAAAATCAAGTCTTTGGTTTTGGCATCGAGAGGTGAAACGAGGCAGATGTTTTTCACTTTATATAGCCTACAAGAGCACACGCTTAAACGTGTTGTCTGGCAAAGGTTGAAGGAAACTCAACACTAACGGCACTAAGGCCTGGACTCTGACAAGGATGTGCTCTATTCCCACCCTTGCATCACTAGTTAGCTGCACAACTTTGTCAGGCATAGACCCTTTCTACAGAATAACGTGTGTGTGTGTGTGTGTGTGTGGGGAGGGGGGGTCAACATAGGCAGTAAACTGTGCCCTGATAGGTTGTATTTGGAGCACTGCCAAGTGTAAGTCCCGCCTCATGTTGCATTGTAACAGCAGGCAATTTCCACAGGCTCTCTCCACACCTAGGCCTCTAGAGTCCTGTGGCAAGTGATCGTAATATAGCAATGCCAGTAATTCGGTTATCGCATCAATTAGGGTTTTGGGCTCAGAGTGGGGTTTCCACATTTCTTCTGCAATTACCAGGCGCATCTTCCACCTGCTTTTGATTGATAGGTCTGTGTCCGTAAAGCAGCACACCAAGTAAGTCCACGTGCAGTAAAACCAACCAACCAAATTGTAATTTTGGGCAGAACTGAATCACTACCCAACTTGTTATGGGCCCTTAATGAAGTGGCAATAAAGCAGTCTTATTGCTGGTATAACATGCCTGGATTTTTCTGCAGCGACATGGTAATATTTCCTGAGGGTTTTGTCTTATACCCCCATTTCGGTACACTTCTGCAGCTCTCTCTCTGTAATATTAAGGTGAAAAAACAAATCATGTAAATCTTGCACTATCTTGACTGCCTACAAATGTAGATTTGCAACTATATTTCCTGTAAGCCATAATACACAAGGATTGAATTTGTCAATGCTTGTTGTTATAATGGAACCAGAGTTCAAGGGGTGTCTAAGCACTGTCGAGCCATAGACAAACATAAAACCATGCATTGGTTATCAGTCCGTTAACTTTAGGTCTTGTCTCCGCCATGCACAGTTGTCATCAGATATGTAATTTCATACGTTGCAGTAACATTATCAGTAATTTTATAGAGCATGTCATGAGTGATGTAATATGTGAGGTCATTGGCAGAGCATGGTGAGGCAGTGAGTTATAGTTACTCTAGTTACTTTGTCACGAGTTATAGTTACTTGAGATAACTCTTGAATTTCTGAAGTTTTGTGTGTTTAAAACAGTATGTCCTAACTGACATTTTCTCCTAACTATAATGTTCCTCTAACCTTTTTTCAGTGAATTGTTAAGGGTTTTCTTTAATGCAGAGTGCAATATCATTACCATACCAAACTATATCAGTTAAATCTTCATTTTTGCTCAGTAAGTTTCTAGAGTTTTTCCTCAATGTAATAGTTATATATTATCATACAGAACACCAATCCTACGATGCTCACGGCCTTTAGCTATGCAGCGTTGTGTACAACCCCTTACGGGCAGCCAACTCCACACAGTGCCCATCCTTGAGCCCTATACAGCGTGAGTTGGCTGCAGTGCCTGTACCCTCCATTGGTAAGAGGTTGCGCAGAGGGCCTGGCACCCAAACCCCTATGGACACTTGACTGATTATGTAATGTTATAATGTAAAGGGTGTAAATTTAAGTAAAAATATAAAAATTGGGCCTATTGGCTTTAAGAGGGGGTCAGGATATCAACATAAATAACTGCACACCTATTGGCTTTGTTAAAAACTCACCAATAATTAGAATCAAATGTAATTTTCATTAGTTCACACAGTGCAATGTTTAATAAAAGTGATTGTCATAAAGTAAAAAAGTTTAATTTTGAACAAAAAAAGTCAGTGTTATTTAATAATTTTCAAGCTGCTGTGTGCAGCCGTAGACCCAACGACAGAGAGACGGCATGCCAAGTGAAGAGCATAGAGCTCCTGCTGGGAAAACTTTAACGAAATATGGTAAGCTCTCCTGGGGCATGAATTTCATGGCTTACTGCCTTTTTAATATTGCTAGGGGGTTTCTACACTCCCTGCAGCCTCCCACAACGTTAACAGAAGTCTTGGTCGTGCCCTCCCCTTGGACGGACACCACTGAGCTCCAGAGAATATATTTTTAAAGCCCTTGCATGGCATTAAGGCGCTCCATGCAAGGTGCTGTGAATAATAAATGAGTGGCTCCTGCCCCTCATTTTATCATTCATTTTATAATGATCTTTTGGTTATCCACTGTGCCCAATGTTGAATTTTTGATGGGGGGCTGCTTGGAAAGCCGCAGGGCCCCTGCCGGCTCCCTGCAAGTAGCCCTGCACCTCGTGATCACTTTCTGGAGCTGACCACACTCAATTTTTTTTTTCATTCATGGGGTGCCTTAGTGCCCACCTGGAGCAATTGTTTTTTTCCTGACTCACCCCACGATGTTGTATTTAAAAATTTTTTTTTAAAAAAATTGAGATTATTTTATTATTATTTTTTTTTTAATAATATGCGCCAGGATCCACAGCACCAATATATATATATTTTTTTAAAACACGTTTATGGATGGGGAAGATAAGATTTCTCCATCCTGCCCTGCAATTTGTCTCACCACTACCTGTTCATGTGCCATATGTGCCCTTTGCAATTCCTCCCTGGTTAACCCCCTTTTTTTGCAGTTCCTTCCTGAAAAGTATTACTCAAATCCCCAAATGCCCCAAGCTCAAATTCTCTCATTGCCCCACCTTTCTGAATAAAGGCCGTCTTTTGGGCATTTTGCCCATATGTTCTTCAACTGGCCAGCCCTGTGATTGCTCCCCTACCTCCTTTGTGCCCTCCAGTTCAATTGTGCAATCACATTCAAAATCTTGTGAGATTTAGTGTGTGATCACATGAGCGGCAGCCATTTGAAGGAGTGGGTATAAATAACACACCCCAACTAGAAGGACAGTTCCCGGCTTCCTGGACTTAAGGGAACGTGGATCTTCTCCGCTAGAGCATCACTTATCTGCGCAGCGCTGGACTGCAACATCCTGCTCCTGACCCAGCCGATTCCTGTGTCAGAATGGTGTACCCATGTCAAAACGGGCATAATGAATGAGACAGAATTACTAAAAACTTTGGGTTAGTGTGCACTACCAATTTGGGTCACAAATTTAGTCAAAACACAGAAAGCCAGACAGAGATTTGTTTTTTATTAATTGGTGCATCTTTGTAAGGACCTACTTGTGATCTTTGACCTTCTAGTTTTGGTGAAAACTCTAATAGCTCTTGACATCCCTGCAAGAGTGACTTTGTTCTCCTGGCATTAATAGGAGTTGAGACTTTGCCCAGTTGGCATTATCAGGAGCTGTGAAGCCAACAACTCCTAGATCAAGATCCAGAAATCCCAGCTCAACAGTGTTGTATAATCCAAACCCTGTTGCTAACCTAGGTAAACCTGTGAAAGTTAGAAATGTAATCTTTACTCAAAGATTCATGTGTCATAGTTTGTGTTTTGATGATAACTGTATGTTGTGTGCACTCATCCACTCAAAGACCCATAAATGTGAATATAAGTATCATCTTTTTATTTCTCATTCTCAACCCCCTTTCTCTTCATGAGCATCTGCCAATGCTAAGGTCTTTGGCAGTGCATTGTATGCTGTTCAGCTGGGAGAGGGTTGACTGTCCTCACTTCTACGGAGGGCCTGAGATTTGCAGGTGTGTGGCAATGCAAAACAATTTGTTCTAATTTTTTTATAGGACAGTGGACTGAGTCCCCAAGTCCTAAAATGTCTGTCACCACATCTTTTTTGATGTAGTGACAACCAATCGCATCTTAACTCAAGATTGTTTGGCTCTAGGTCTGCCGCAGCATGAAACATACAAAGTGTTTGAACCTTGATTGTGCAAAAACTACTGAATGAATTTACACCAGATAGCAAAAAGCATGCATTCTGGATGAAGTCCTTGCTTTTTCAGATTTGCTGTAACTCTGTTGAGCAGTTTTTGTGGTATCGCTGTTCAATTTTCCTAGGTAAAAATTAATCCGAAAAATACATTCTGCCCCCGCCACCCCCCCAAACACACACACACTTTCCCTCTGCCCCGGATTGATATATCACCCCTTTCAAGGAAGTAGCTGAGGGGGATGAGACTTTTTTTTCTGTTTGTATTTTTTATTTTATTTTTGTAAATGGTATGTGAAAATTCTTCAAGGGAAGTTATAAGCAAACTAAAAATGTTTTACCTATGGAAAAGCAAGTCTAAACATAACTACCCATGGGAACTGTCTTGGGTGAGATATATATATATATATATATATATATATATATATATATATATATATATATACATATATTTGGGAGTAGGTAGTTATAGTTAGGACCCAGTTTCCACAAAAAAAAACATTTTTTGTTTTGCCTATACCTTTGGTGCCATTTGACAAATCTTCACAGAATTTTCAAAACTAGTTTGCCTTCATCTGCTGTCTGGAAAGTTTTTGGGGTGATCCGTAAAAGGGGTGGGGGTGTCCTAAGGCATATTTTGCCCATGCAGTTTTCATTAGGGATTTTACACATGACCGCAACATGAACCACTGAACAGAATTACACCACATTTGGCAGAAAGCTAGATCTTGGTCCAGAAATATCTTTTTGTAATTGGGTGTAAAATCCATTCAGTAGTTTTGGAGTTACTGAAGAAAAAAGATTTATGTATCTCTAGAGTCCTAGAGGGTCTGCAGATCCTAAAGATCTCAAAATGAGATCTGATTGGCTGCCGCCACTTCATCCAGCCGAGTCGGAGTCCCAAGCAAAAATGCAAAAAAGCCACAAGAGGGCAGGAATAGAAATATCCTGGCACCCTGGGCCTGGTGGTGGGGTCCCACAGGGATTCCGCCTAGGCCTGGTGGTGCGCTCCCAGAGGGATTCTGCCTAGGGTCCGAATTTTTGTTTTTAATTGTGCTTGGAATTCATCGAGGTTCTGCAGCAAAATAAAAAACAAACAAACCAGAAATAGTTATACATGGGGTGGGCCAGGTCCCGGGGGAATTCACATTTTCAGCATGGGGAAGGCAGTGTATGAGCCCCCCCCCAAAGCCCATGTCAGCCCCAGGGACCCCATCCCCTGGGACCCGGCCGATAATAAGGGGAGTGGGCCTGCACGGCCCCCCTCCCGGGCTGATTTTGGACCCAGGGAGACCATCCTCTGCAGCCTGGCCTTATTGTAACATGTGAGGGGGCACCCAAACCCCTCTTTGGTCCAATCTCTCAGGGTCCAGCCGGAGTTGTGGAAAAAAGGGGAAGCGGCAGCCCCCTTCCCCAGGCCTTGGGTCTTGCTTGCAATTTGAAAAGCGAGGGGGTGCCATGTGGCCCCCCTTCTGGCACCATTAATGGCCCTGGGGACCCCATCCCAAAGGGGTGCTCCTGCTGTGTCAGTGGGGGCCCACCCCCCAGACGCATTGGCACAGGCAGGTAAATTTATATTTGCCCAAAGCTCCTGCCAAGCGAGAGGAAACACTAAATCTGATCCCAGCAGGTGGGAGCAGGAAAAATGCTCTCGCATGCAGAGAGCGGACATGTTTTATCTGTTTCCCTCCTGACACTTCATGCTTAGCGACTGGCAATGCGAGAATAGCATTTTGTGCTACAGGATCAACAGTCTTGAGTGCCCACCAGTGCGAAGCTCCAGCAATGACCGTCTGCAACACGTGACATGATCTTTATGCTACAGTGCCAACAACCCGCAAAACCCAGTCGGTTCTTCGTGATACAACATCGACCATGTGTGGCACTCTTACTGCTATCATTTTATTTTTCATCTGCTGGCTCAGCCAGAGGGGCGATTCCCCTCTGCCACTGCAGAGGAGCCGCCCCTGGTGAGGATTACCCTCCCCAGCAACTATTAATCCTCTTTCCACATTGGTACTATTTGATTATGGTGATATTTTCCTCTTAACATTTGCTGTAAATTACTCTTAGTTGAGGACTTCATTAAATAAACATCAATAAATGAATGGTATTAGGAAATCTTCATCTAGATAATAAAAAGACTGGTTAAAATGTAAAACTGCACAAAAATGATATCTTCAGCAGATATCTGAAAAAGTGATTGGCTTTTGCTTGCGTCAGTAAAGGGGAGAGGTGTAAAAGCTTAGGTACTATATGTGCTTTCAATGAAAACACGTTGGTCTTACAAGAACAGTCCTAAGATGAGGAGGGTGATGTGATGGCGATAAAAAATCGTTCTCCACTTATTGTGCACCTTTCCCAAGGGAGACTCTTTACTAGAGAGGCTATTAAAGGAGCTGTGTAGGACGAAAGAGATAAATCATTCTTACCAAAGATACGAAAGCTAACTTATGATGTCTGCTGAAGAAGGAGCTTAATCAGTTAAGATGTAGCGTGGGAGGGGGATTTCATTACCTTCTGTTACCAGCAGCAAGCAAATGTTTGCTTCTCCAAAATAAATAATCATTCTGCTATTTGTTAGTCGGGAAGAATGCTACTTGCAGAGTTATCTATAAGAACCTGTTGCCTACCCAGGCTGAGAAGCGTTAACATTCTCTCAGATGGGAAGGGGATGTGATAGATTAGGCCTTAGGGTCCTACAAATGTCCTGCAAATGTGAAATATTTTTATTGAGAAAAGGAATAACTGAATCTCCAAAGCAAGTTATGACAAGATTAGTTACATTTGCTTGGCTCAGCTCTTTGAGTGAAGCAGGCAGAAATAGTTTGATTAAAGGTAGCGCTTCACACTAAGAATTGGATTTTAAGTGTATTTATGATCACATTCATACACACTTTACCCACTAACATTACTGGATCAGTGTAACTAGTTGTTGCGGTGAGATAATCTTGTAACTTAGTTTGGCAATGAATTAACGCGGTCTTTCCAATAGACAATACACCTGTGTTTTTTACCACTCTTGCTACATTAATTTTGTGCAACAGAAACGACTTATTTTTCCCTATGATTAATTCTGCTGAATGTATACAGTGCGGGACTGCACAGATTTCTCTTCCATTCAGTCGCAGCTCTTCACCGCTCCCCCTAACTCCCCTTTACACTTCCTTTGATTGCCTCCTGGTACACACGAGAAGTCCTACTGTGCACAAATGCTTGTGATTCCTACGGTGCAGCTATTTTCATCGTTCTCGTAGAGCTACCAATCAATAGTAGCTGGGTTACCTCGAGCTCGAATGCATACGGTTTTTTATATCTTCCAAGATACAGTGGTCAACACTACAATTATAACTCCAGTGTTTTTGTGCAATGTTTTTTTTTTCCCCAGCAAAATGATGTAGGACTAATCTTTCCAAATCGATTTTTCACTTCTCGAGTTCTTTACTAGCAACATTGTTTATTGTCACAAAAGAGCACCTGTTGCATCAGTTGTATTTAAATGTGTGATTGCCACCATTGAAAGCAGGAGATTTTTAACTTATTTGTTTTATAGGAGGAGATGGAATTTACTTCTTGAGATCATCATCGAAACAAAAAAAGAAAGGTAGCTAACTGCTTTTCTTGAGTGGAGTGCTGTGTTACTTTTATCCAAAGTACATCTGGTGAAAAACTATATCCTAGGAGTAAATCAAAATATTTTCAAGGCATGGCCTAGCGAAAAGAGAGCTGTATTTTAACAGGGTTACTGATCTCTGTTTTCTGCCATAATTGTCATTGATTTTAGAAAGATTTTCTCCAGGCAAAGAAAAGAAGAACAATATTGCAAAGGTATCAGTATGAATACATACATGTATCCTTACTGTGGTAAATCTGGTTAGAAGCTATCAGTACAATAGGAGGTTACTGATCACCAATTGAAACATCCATGATATTTTGATTCTGATGTGCTCGTGCCCCTGTTCTGCAAACCCCCTAACTGGGAACCAGTTCCTCTGAGCTCTTGGCACACAAGGGTATCAAGGCAGAACAGTCCCCAGGGCTTCTGGGGAAGGTTCTGTGGGCTACTGACTGAACAACACAACCAATTGACACTCATTAAATAAATGGACAGTTAGTTGATTTTCTTTAAAAATAAAATAAAAAAAAAAGTAAATTTATTGATTTGCCTTGGGCGGATTGCAACCATCTCCCAACTAGTGTATCTTAGAGATGTCACCTGGTTAGCCTCTTCATGGCTCTTCCATGTGAGATTAACTACAACGCATCAAATTAGAATATAAACAAGATGAGAGGTGTAAAGGCCCACTGAAAGTACAGGTTAACATAGTAAAGAAAGGTCACAGTCACCAAATAATCCCTTAATTGAAAACTAGACCTCTTCCCTCATGCCAGAGGTACCTTTAAACATTTTCTCACCAGCTGGCTACAACACTTAAACACAATATCTCTACTTATGTCTGAAACAGTCATATGGTACGAAAGGCATACTTACTAGCTTTATCAAAGAGTCATATGCTATACAATCAGAAATAGACATGCCTACATAAACTCATATTCAAGGATGTTACCAAAATAAGCATTCATTTGGACTTAAACAATTAACAAAGAGTAGCTTTGGCCTTTGACATAAGTAGTAGTAAACCATTCCAAATCAGTGCACTTTTTAACAATAGCCTATTTTCTACAGCTTAAATACCTAGCAATTCAATGGGTCGGTGCTCTAAAAAGGTACAGCAAATGGTCAGCCCTCAAAGTCATTTAATCAATTGGAGCTTTCTTGTGGGATCATACGTCCCTTGCCCTGGAAGACCTAGGGTGTTGCATTTTAAACTTATGTAGAGCATTCTAGCCCCCCCCACCCCTCTGTGGTGTCCAAAATCAAACTGTCTGTTTGACAGTGGTCATGCCCTAAGTTTGACACTGCAAGTAGAATATACAAATTTCGTAAGCACAGCAGGGAATTATGGGGTACTCTCCTGACTCCAGACACATTTTAAGAAGCACTCGCTTTAGCTTTTACCTCTTTGTGGGTACTCCTGTTCTTCTGTGGAGCACCAAGCAGAGACTGTCCATCTCCCCTCTTTCCTCAAGACTTGTCTCTCTTCTGTTAGACTGGGCAGCCTGGTGTTTTCACTGCTTCCACCTGATGACCAGGATTTCCTGCAGGTTCCCCAGCTCTTTTGGTCACAGGCTTCCTGGTGTATATTTCGACAGAGGCTGATCACAGTATGGATTTGTCCTAGCCCCTTGCCATCCTCCGCTCTGGTGACCTGTCATAGTGTGAAGAAGCCTTGCTTGAGTTGCCTCTTTAGGTTGAGTTATATCTTACAGGGTTATTTTACTTTTTCCTCTTGGTGGTGCGCTCCAGCAACCAAGAGTGTTGTCATGGTGCAGACTTGATGCAAAGTTTTGATATTGATGAGGATTTTAAAATGCTTTCACATCTCTTTTTGTCACTGCTGATCCTTCCTGTTTGCATGTGCCTTTCTTTCCTAGCCTGTGGTAGTTCCTGATTTGGGGTCTTCCAGGAGCAACACCCCACACTCCTGAAATAGACCATGGCCCCTGCCTGCACGATCCACCACTCAGGCTTTCTGCCACTTGCAGGGGCCTATGTGTCCAGCAGTACTCTGGGGCACACACTTCTGGCGTACCAACAGCAAGACTAGCTCACACATGTTCAAGGGAAGCCCTTTCATTGAAAGTCTTCTGGTGGAGGTAGAAGCCTACAATCTGTTTGGTGCCACTAGCTCTGAAGGCAGAGCTAGAGTGTTCCCCCACTCCAGACACATTCACCCATGCTGAGAATTTGTGACCTTGGACTTGCATGATTACTTTCTTCTCAAAAACCCTGCTCTTGTGACCAGGGGTTTAAAACTGTTGATGGAGAGTTCTAGAATCCTGTAATACCTCCCACGAACAGAGATGCCAATTAACTCCTCCATACCTTTGTAACACTTCCTGAGAGCTGTTCCTTGTTTATCCCCCCCCCCCAACACACAAAAACACACACACATACACACCCGTACTCTGGTAATTTGTAAGATGGCAGTTTGAGGAAGACTTTCCTCTGAGCAGGATGCCTCACTGCTAGATATGGTTTCTTTCCTCTAAAACTTAAAGGGAAGTCTTGTTGTGACTGATACCAGATGTCTGTTTGGCCCATCTTTGTCTCTGGAGAACATCCTGCCCAGACTTGTTGGAGAGGCAACTTATCACTCTAGGGAGAGATCTTTTGTGCTCCTTTCTTTCCCTGTAGAAGACTAATCTGACTGGTTTGTTGTTGCTCTGGGGATGGGGGGGAGGGGTTGAACTACTAGGTAGGCAAAAGAATAATCACCTTGGCCAGGAAGGCTCTGGAAGACTTTTCCAATTTTTAAAGTGCAAAAAAGAGACAAGGCTGACTCTGTATGGGTAGAACTCTTGAAATGTCATGTCAGTGGATTTCCTTCATTGTGCCAATTGTGTGGCAATTTAGTATATTTTATCCAAAGCATTTCTTATCAAAGAGAATTTTATCTTGGGTGAGGCTTCATTATGGAAACGTACTCACAGCAAGGTCCTAAAACCGGGAAGGTCAAAGAACAAAAGCTGTTTTTTTAAATACAGGGCAGAATCCCTTATCACTATATGCATGTGTTAAGTTATCTGATCCATCAATTAACTTTCAAGAAGGACAATCACTAATTTACTGTCTAAAATGTTTTCACTTAAAAAGGTCCTTTCTCCGTTTATGAAAAATAGAGCAAGTCAAAATAAGTTAATTATGTGAAACAGGATTCATAGTCCTTTTTTGGATTACCCAGATACACGTCAGAGTAAGGTTTTTTTTTTTTGGTTTCATAGGGCTTGTTAGATGCCCGATTGAACCTAAAGCAAATAGATGGGTCCGCATTGGCAGATTTGAGGCTTTTGAAATAAGTCACTGCCTTGAATCTGAAGATGCAAAGGAATAATAGTGTAGTAGATGTAGTGACAGCTAAAGCAGCATTTCCCATTTTCAGAAACAAGTTGGATAGGAAGATAATTGAAGAAAATCATGTTCCTGAAATATATATATAAATATATATATGAAAACATATATTTTAAAATATGAATTTTCCAATCTTTCACCTTACTATAACTGCAGTAAGTGCCAGTGCTAATGAAAGGAATGCTATTCAAGGAAAAGTATCTTCATTGAAGTGAAAAAGGAGCCCGAAGCATGCAAGCCTAAAATGTATACTAGGTGGAAATGTGTCCCAGTGTTTGCCATTTTCACAACTGAAGTAGGGACAGAAAAGTGTTTTTGAAAGTGTATTTTGAATGAAAAGTACACATTTATAAAAATATATATGAACATGGCTGTAATGAACCCTACACTGGTGTTTACTTGATGAAGCAAACATATTTTTTTGCTCATAACTCTAATTATTTTTAATGGCGATAGAGTTCAGAGAAGAGATAACTGCCATGCCTGTTGTTAAGTTAAGAACCCATCACTACAAAATAATGGTAGAGTTAGGATTCTGTATTGCGTTTTTTTATTAACTTTTCACAAGATACAAAATGCCGCATAGGAGTGGCAGAGATTAATACAACGGTAATTTCAAACCAAAGTACAAGAAAAAAAGGACTATCCAAAAAGAAAAAGAAGTCGGAATAATCACAGCATTTTAGATCGTACTTTATAAGGTAGATGTCGTAAAAATGAAGCACAGGAAACCAGTGAAACTCTTCTAAGTCTCCTTTAATCGACCTACTCGAGTGGTGTCGCACTACAAAATCTACAACTGCTCCCCGCCTTCAAAACCACCCTTGCATTCTTTTTAGGGCACGAGCGTCCTCGGACTCGAGCCAAGCGCTCAAGCTGAAGGAATGCGCTTGTGCATACTCACATATTACACATCCCCCTGCGTCGTCATTTACCGACAAGAATAACAAGAAAATTACAGTTTGCAATAGAATAATAAAAATAATAATCAGTTTGTCCTAAATGCCCTTCATGTGGCAAACGTAGAATTTTCCTATGCAACTTTTCCGGGGGCAGGAATATATCACCCCTCATCATCACACCACGATCCCCCAATGACGGCTCATTCAAAACCTTGATATAGGGTCTCACGGATACTGCCACAGCACTTTCCCTCCTTCCTCCACCAACAATCATCTTACTCACACACCGTAGCACAGAATCATCCATCATCCCTTGCAACCACTCTGCTTTAGAGAAAGCACCCACACCATGTTGCCCTATATCCTCCACCCATGTAACCGCTCTATCTTCTCCCTTTACTAGCAGTGCCTCACCACCAACTGATTTCCAATCCACCGCCAGCCATGAAAGAGCATCAGCCTGTACATTTCTCCACCCCGAAATGTATTCAACACTGTACACATACGCCTGTAAACGAGCCGCCAACCTGGCCAACCTTGCCAACCTTGCAGAACCTTTACCATCACCTCCTGCTGATAACACCTTAACTAAAGGCTTATGATCTGTTTTTAAGTTAAAACAAATGCCCCACAAAAATGTCCTGAAAAATTCCACTGACCAGGCAGCCGCTAAAGCTTCTCGCTCAATGACTGAGTAGTTCCTTTCACTTTCTGTGAGAGAGCGTGAAGCAAAAGCTACCGTCCTCTCCACACCTTGGTGTATTTGAGGCAAAACCGCACCCACTCCAGAAACACTAGCATCTACAGTAAGAATGGTAGGAGAAGACGTATCAAAGGGTACCAAACTTTTCGCAGCACACACTGTTCGCTTTATATTGTCAAAACATTCCTGTTGTACATCTGACCACACAAAATTGCAACGTTTGCGCAATAACACTCTCAACCCTTCTGTTTTGTCAAAAGTTCTCAACAAATTTTGAGTAGTATTCTATGAGACCCATAAAGGACCTCAATTCATCTTTGTTCCTTGGACACGGAGAGAGTTTGGCTTCCAACAAATCCTTTTTAGGCTTTACTCCTTCACCAGAAATGGTGTGTCCCGAATATTCAATCTCCTTAGTCAAGAAAATACACTTCTCCTTAGAGTAAGCCTCACCTCCAAAAGATTTTTCAACACCTTTCTCAAAATCTGATTATGTTCCCCAATAGTTGAAGCAAATACTAAGATGTCATCCTGAAAAAATAAAACATTGTTAAAACCCTTGAATACACGTGACATCATACGCTGAAAAACACTTGCAGCAGATGATAAACCAAAGGGCATTCTGACAAAAAAGGAAGGTACCATCCATAGTGATGAATGCAGTAACATCCTGTGAGTTGTGATGTAGCCGTATTTGATGATAAGCACTCTTAAGATCCAATTTTGAAAAAAAAATTCCCTCCATTAAGTAGCATAATGAGTTCATTGATGTTTGGCAGAGGAAAATTATCCGTTACCATGTTCTGATTGACACTGCGGAGGTCCACACAAAATCTTAACTGGTCATTAATTTTTTTTGTGATAACCACCGGAGAGATCCATTCAGGGGCTTCAGCAGGTTCAATAACCCCTTCTTTTAACATATCCTTCAACAAGTTGCTCACCTCCCCCTTGACAATAATAGGTACCTTTCTCACCTTATGTTTCACTGCAACAGCTCCAGCTTTCATACAAATTTTATGCACATAGCCTTTTAGCTCTCCCAACTCCTCTCGAAACACTTCCTTCCCTTCCTCAAGAATAACATTGACATCCACATAATCAACAATCAAAATTTGTTCATTACCTCTAGGATTCATAATTATGTTCAAGTCATACTGGTGCATCCAACCCAATATTGGTGGCCCGGACTCAGCCACATACACTTTACCAAAGATCGCTCTTGTCTTGAAGCTAATAATGGTTGTAAAGAAACCCAAGATCTCAATCTCTTCCCCTTGGCAACCCCTTGGACAAATATCTTTACCCGTCAATTCAAGCTGCGGCCAGTTCTTCATAAAAACATCCTTAGGAATGATTGTGTATTTTGATCCGGTATCCACCATCAACTCAACACTCACTCTTCCAAACACGAACCAAGCTTTGGGTCTACTTTCTCTCATGTCGCAGTTCACTCTGTCATCCTCACCTAAACTAAGTATGCGATCCACTGTCTCACAGCTGTCTTCACATACCGCCACACTTTTGGACTGAGGCCATTCAACACACATCCGCACATAATGGCCCTTACGCCCACACTTTCTACCCTCCTTTCCAACTGCAAAACACCCTTTAAATTCACTGTTGTGAGAACTACTACCACATTTGTTACACCTCTTCTTATTTACATTCAATCTCTGAACTTTTTGTATTTCTTGCGTTTTTCTTTCCACAGCACTCACACTACTTCCTTTGGTTTCCACATCTCCTACCACTTCCTGCGATATTCGTTGTTCCCTATCACCATTACTGTACCTTCCCATTTCTTTCATGCACAAGTCCGACTCTTCTACCACTTTGGCCATGTCAACTACATCTTTCAAACTAGGATTCTTGGCAGCCCACAACCTTTCTTGAATTTTCCTATTCTTGCACTGAGCCATTAATTGATCTCTAATCATTTCCTCACACATTTCTCCAAATTGACATTTCACAGACAACTCCCTCAATTTGGACACACATTCGTCAGTAGATTCCCCCACCCTCTGCGGTTGAGTATAAAATTTATACCTTGCCAAAACCACATTAGTCTCCTTTGGAAACCTATTGCTCAGCTCTCAGCCTAGCTTCCCTGTACCCATCAGTAATGCTAGACCCATTGTCCATAGCCACTGGCATAAATTTAAATAGTCTCTGCGCTTCTGATCCCAAACAGTTCAATAAAATAGCTTTTTTACGCGCAGCAGTAAATTCTTCACTGTCTAACGCCAACAAATAATTGTCAAACATGTCTATCCAGTCTTCCCACTGGATCACAGGTACACCTTGATGTGGAAGAAAACATGGTGGTGCAGTGATTGAAACGTGCTCCAAGGCTTTAACGCCCACACGCTCGCATGTAAAACGCTGCAGAGCGTGTAAATCCCAGACTTCACACAATGATAGTTATGGTGTGCACATCACCATATGTGCACCAAAAATAAAAATACACTCACTGCTGAGCCCATTAGTCAAAGGTGTAAGTGTCACCATTTGCAGAATTCACTAATTCAACCGAGGAACTGTGTCCCTTGACACCCTGGAAGTGTGCACATCACCACCTCCTTAACATCAAAGACACACCTCGATCTGTAACAATGAGGAGTCTTCACCACCGTGTTGCTCCAGCCAAAGAAGCGCCCGTGGAAAGGGCTGTTAGCAACACCTCATCACCGTACCTGAAATCTCCATGTGAACAGGTAGTGTAATAAGAGATCACCGCCCAGTAGGTCGATGTGTCCGCTCGTCGCCAAAGAATGTCGTAAAAATGAAGCACAGGAGCCAGGTGAAACTCTTCTAAGTCTCCTTTAATCGACCTACTCGAGCGGTGTCGCACTACAAAATTTACAACCGCTCGCCGCCTTCAACTCGGAGTCGAGCCAAGTGCTCATGCATACTCACATATTACAGTAGACAGTCCATACAAGGCCTGTAATGAAACACACCATGCCCCTAAACACATGGAACACCCTCTCCCTTCCCCTACCCAGAGTCCACCAATGAGACCGATTGCAGCAATATCCCAAACACACCATATGCAAAGGTCAGTGACAGCCCCTGATGAGCCTATGTAAATTAAATTAAATGACAACAGTCACCCCAGGAAGGCACCCTGCAGGAAAGACAGCCAGTGAACTAGTCTGAAAATCCTGCCTACAGTCCCTATACCCCTTTAAGTGTAATGGAAGAGCCACAGCCCACACACTTCAGCATCCATCAGAGAGTGAGGTAGAGGGCCCTCCGGAGCAAGACCCCCAAGTGCCTTGGCCTCAAGGACGTGTAGAGCACCTGCATGGGAATTCCAGAGGCAGTTATCCCTACTGTTCTGAAAATTACACCTATCGAATCAGGGTCTAAGAAACCTGCCCCGGGGAGGCATGGTCAGGCAGCGATGGAGTGAGGAGCCCTCCTCCAAGGCTCCCCCTACTCCTTTTCCATCCATGCCCATTATACGTTGCTCTCTGGCCCCTGGCCCCCTTCCGATACTAGGACTGCTGGAAGCCCCCCCCCCCCCCCCCCGGGGAGATGGTTGGAGCCAGAACGCGTCTCCGGAGCCTTGCAGCAGGGAAGATGGCAGCCGCAGGCTGCCCTGAAAGTTGCTCAGCACCTGCAGTGTGCGAGGCGAGGCGAAGGTAGTGGCAGGAGTGTGGTGTGGCTGATCTTGGAGCTGCTGCTTTGCAGGCTGAGGTTCTGCCTGTGGAGCTTGGGAGCGAGGAGCCGACGACGAGCTCTGACTGCGCAGAAGAGGAGCACAGCACATTACACTGTGTACCAGAAAAACTGCCCGCATCTCATCAGTGAAGCCACTGGCCCATGAGGACTGCAGGCGGTGTGCCTCCCTCTACTCAGCCAGCAACCCCAATACCAGTGATCCCTTGGGGGTAATCACGTTGAAGGGAGACTTGATGGGGATTGGGGCCACCACTCTACCCCATATGAACGGTACTGTTACCATTACCGGGAGGCATGAGAAAACGACAAATAGAACCAGCCCTTTGGTGACTTAGCCCTAGTACAGGCAGTGCATTTGGGCTCAGGGAGGAGTTCCCATCCCTGTGCTGCACACTGCACTGCTCCCAGAACATATTGTGAGTGGGGGAGAGCAAACCTCTGCTGCTGTGGACGAGTGGTCTGGCAAAAGCTCCTAGCCCGCACCCAGCACCTTGAACAGTGAGTACTGTGCGCCTTCCCCTGCACAGCCCTTGCATCTCCTGCTTTCGGGTCCTTAAATAACTCTGTGGGAGCATGACTGGATGCCAGGGGCTGCTACCCCTACAGCGTTGCATAGAAAGTGGCTTGGCAATAGAGCTGACTGCTGGGTAGCCGAGGCCGCAGGGTCACCACTAACTATGCACATTTGATGCTGTGGGCACTCTTGCTTAGCCCTGAGAGAGAGACTGGTGGGGTAACCTTCTCCGTGCCTGCAAAGTACTGATAACTCTGGGCCACCCTTTGATGCTCGGACCTGAGGAATGACGGTGTGGCCAAATGCAAGCATTATGACTTCTCCTGGTACCTCCTACTAGATGATTCCTGATTCTAAGAACATCACTTGGGTAATCAGCAGGGGCCCTACCAGGGGTGTTTCATCCTACTTGGGTCTGAGGTGCTTGGTGACAGCAGCCTCACTCTAACGTCGCTGCCTGGAGAAGCACCTGGATGCCCCTCGATGGGTCATCGACAGGGTGGGGGGGAGGGGGATTCGGCGTGATGCACTGTTTTTTTTTCAGCCCCTGCTGCAGTTCTAAACCTATGGCAATGGGCAAAGTAACTAGGAAATGGGACATGTAGGCTGCTGGACTCCCTTTAAGTGGCACTGTACTGGCTGCAAAGCATGATGGACTGATCATGCAGTCACAGGGACTTGCAGAAGGCCCCACCCTACAAGACATCCTCCAGGACATCACAGCCTCCAGAGAAGACCTTGAGACTAAAATCAATATGCTTTGTACCAACATAGGCATCCTTAAGGATGACCATTGGCGACTGGCTGAGCGAGTCATAACAGGTGAACAGACAATCACAGAGATCCCTGCGGATCTGACAGCCCTATGTGAGAGACTTAAAGGTATGGAAGGGAAGGTCCAAGCATTAGAACTTTGAGTGGAGGATGCCGAAAACAGATCCAGGAGGAAAAATATTTGTGAAAGAACTGGGGGGAACAATATGCTAACATGAAGAACTGGCTGAGGGACGAAGTAGCGCCTGAGGGACTATTACAATTCTATGCCTTGGAAAGAGTCCACAGAGTACTGACGCAACCCCTACTGGCAGGGGTAGCTCCACGACCTGTAGTTGCCAGTCTCCTACATTATAAAAACGAGGATCACATCCTAGCACAGGCCAGACAGAAAGGGGGGCTCATTCTTGAAAATAGCAAAATAATGATCTTCTCAGACCTCACCAAAGAAGTAAAGAAATAGTGAACAACCTTTCTGGAAGCCAATAGGTGCCTCCGCCAAATAGGAGTTTAATACTCCATGTTGTCCCTGGCAGACTCAGGGTTGCAACACTAGTCAGAGTACAGTTTTCAGGCCCCCGCAAGAAGTATTGAAATGTATTGACCAGCACCCTTTAGGGGGTCCCAGCCCCATCTCCCCCAGGCAGAAAGGGGAACGTTGAAAACCGAATCTGAAGAACAAAAGCCCTCACGGGGCACCCCCATGGAGAGGAGGCTCATAGAGACAGCAAAAGACTCTGGAGATGGCGGCAGAGGTGCAAGCCTGGCCTCCACTGTGACGGATGAAGCAGACCACCCTTTGGAGACAGACAGAGAATCCAAATAACTCACTGGCGATAAACTAATATATCCATTGAGGGAGCTTTCCGCTTTCCCCTTCCCTTCTTTTTCCCTCCCCATTTTTCTGCTTTCAATATCAGAGGCCAATGATGGGTAGGGACTAGGGAGCCATCCTTTTGATGTCATTACACCCCTTGGGCCTACACCTGAGACTCATACTGTTCATTGTGATGAAGGGATTGGTGAAGAGTAACCTTGTGGTTTCACCCCCCCCCCCCTTTGCTTGTAGGTGACACGGGTTCGCCTGTGCACTTTCGAGTTAGAAGTGAATGTTGCAGCTGGAGGCAGGTGGGGGAGTCATACTACACTTATTCAGCCTTTTGCACGAGTTACATTAATAAGGATAAAACCTGGGACTCCATTACAACACACAGGGGACATCACTAACTCGGGGGGGGCAGGTATTTGGTGATCACGGGACAATTGAATGACAGGGATAGCACACTAATTATCATCTATGCACTAAAAGTATAACAAAGGGCATCTTTTTACCGAATTATCATGGGTACTGGTCCCTCATTTGGTGGGCTGTGTTGTCATAGGAGGGGTTTTTAACTGTATTGCTAACCCAGACCTGGGCTGCTCCCACCTATTCACAGTGACCTATTAAAAACTGAGGCACTCCTCTCCTTTGAAGAATTCTGAATGACATATGATCTGTCCAGGTGGCACTTCTCCGCTGCATAGAGCGGAGAATAATGTGGTGCATAAGCACTGGAAGACAGGACTTGCAGAACCAAAGCAGCACAATACAAATGCCTGTTGACCAAGATGCGATGTGGAGGGCGCTGACTTTAGTCATATGTTCTGGGCTTGCATGGCACTCATACCCTACTGGGCGAAGATGACTGCTACACTCCCGGCCATTATTGAGAGAGGGGTCCCATATATCCCACAACACTGCCTCCTCAGCTGGTTCCCACATATAGCTAAAAATAAAGCCATGAGCAGATTTCAGGACATGACACTCCTGCTGGCAAAGTGAGTGATTATCCGAAACTGGAAAGCTCAGAGAGGTCTCCGGGTGGGAGTATGACAGAAGGAACTTGAGAAATGGGCTGGCTAGGAGGGAGCAGTGAGGTCCAAGCTTGTGAAATGATAGTGGATAGAATGAGGCACTCAAATCCTTCACCTACGGGATCCCCGGCTGCTACCCCTCAATAGCAGGTACTCATATCACAGACCATACACATTCTCCACCACGTCAGAGGACATGGACTCCTGCATGTGGGTTAGCTCCTTATTGTCTTTTGTGATCCTTGTTGGCCATTGAGAGGAATAAGGAACATAACACTGCACCTAGTAATACACTTATCAACGAACGCCAATATCGGGAGGCACGACTGAGAGGGGTGGGTGGGTTTCCTAGGGTGGGATTGCGATGATGCAGCAGTGCTGGCCAAACCATGGTGACAATTGTACAATAATATGCATCAAATTTACCAGACATGGCAGATGGCTTATTTTAATGAAATTCAAGAAAATCATGTTTTTTTATTATTTTTTATTAAGAAGCTTGCCCCATGTCTCATTGTATTTACGCAAATGTCTCTCCCAGTGCATCCAGAAATAGATCCCAGATTTGCCTCCCATAGTAGGAGAGAGCAGTCGAATCCCATAAGATGTGTGCAATATCACAATCAGAGGCAGAACATCTCCAGCACTTGTAGTCCGGCTGCATCTGGGGGCTATAAAGTTTAGCCAGTGACCAATTCCATTGATGAAGAACCTTCAAATAACTGAATTTGAGTTGAACGTCTTGTAGTCCAGTATGTCAAACCATTCATCATCAGGGAAGGTAAGGCCCAGCTATTTCCCACCAGCTACAAAGGGCGTTTGTAGTGGGCTGCAAAAAACTAAATCAGTCAGTGTGGTTTAGAGCCCCGATATGGACTCCTTATAGTGTATCCACATCATGCACAGGAGAAGCTGCTTTGTCCCCAACGTGTAGGGCCGGTTGTCCATGAGTGGTCGTAGATAGTGCAGCAGTTTGGTATAGCGCCAACGTTGAGACTATGGAAGCCCATGTTTGAATGTTAGAAAGTCAAAGGGTAAATAGTCACCGCCACCCAGCAAATTCTTTACAGGAAGTATTCCAGTGTCACTTCACAACACCCTCTCAATCTTCTCCCCTCCAATCCTAATAGACCAGTTCTGCCACAATAATGCACAGTGGTGTAGCTTAGCTGGGAGGTGAGTTAATTTATGTGGTCGGTCAACCAGTAGGATTCTGTGTGTGAGAGTCGTAACCCCTCACTGCTGTGGTTTTGGTATGCAATTTGGACACCATAAGGTACGGCCTTTGGCCACTCCACACAAAAGTTTGAGTAAGACTGTCAGTCTCCCGCAAAAGGTTAAGTGGTATCCTCAGGGGAGCATAATGAAGACCTAATTAGAGAGAGGTATCACGTTCATTTTTATGATCTGCACTAAATCCCATAGGGATGGTTGTAACTTGGACAAAATCACAAATTCCAAGGTTATTTTGTCAAATATTGAGGATATGTTGTCTCTGATGACACAGATGAGTCCTGTGTTCAAGTATATGCACATGTATTTAAGACGTCTGGTTCGCAAGCGCATGGAAAGGCCCCCAGGGCAGTCTGAGTGGTAATATGCCAATATGAGGGCCTCATGTTTGAACCAATTGTTCTTGTAAGTGGAGGAGTGTGAAAAACAGTAAATCACCTGTATAAGAGCCTGTATTCAGTGAGAGAGATAGTATTCTGGTTTGACACTGATATTGGCTTGAAACTGATAGCATGCAAAATTAGGTTGGATAGAAAAAACTGTTCCAGATGAATAGCTTTCCTTGTTCTGGTTATATTTGTTTTTGTTTGGTACCCGCAGCTTTACCTTTCAGAATCCAGATTCAGGCGTACAGTTTCCCAGAATGCAAATTAGAAAATGCAAATAGACGAACAATTCGTGCCCTACAAGGGACACCAATCCTTCATTATAAATATGATCAGGAAGTTGGCCATCAAAAAATGCAACACCAACCTATTTACAAACTCCCAGGCCACCTGGTAAATGACATTTGCATACAGGTTACACCACATTTCCATAAAACAACACAAACCATCACGCGTCCTGCCTCCGAGCCGATGTATCCTGCAGCATCCACAAAAGCCTCAATACATATTCTTCTGCCCCACACAAAAACAGCCCCAAAAAGTCTTTAAAATGATCTGTTCAATACATCCTCCATGTTCGGTAAATCAGCATGTTTTAATTACTTGCGCTCATCTTGGAATATGTAGGGTTAACCTTTGGAACTTAAATAGCTCAAAGACAGAACAAGCATTGGCAGAGCCAATGTGCACAATGTTGTAAACCACTCTTTTGACTTTGCTAATGCTTGATTTTTTTTTTTGTCATGTTAAATAGATTTGTATGGCGCAGCTTATCACCCATGAGGGTATCCAGGCACCGGAGCAGGTTCATAGATCTGGAGGTGCCATTGGTTGCCTTTGTCCTGGCTTTTGTGAAATTGTATTATTGACTAAGCTGCTGGGGCGTCGCTATAATAGTCCTAGCTGAATGTTACTTTCTGGTATGAGGCCGCTTGACAAATCACCCTGAAACATTCAAGACAGAAGCTAAATTAGTTGTTGTAATAGTTTTGATAATCTCGTGAAGATTCATCAAAAGCGGCAAAGTTATTGGCAAAACAAAAATGCTCCGTATATTGGAAAAGTTGGTCCTTATTACAACTATGTACTGGTTATCACCAGTAGGTGTGTTATCTTTTTTCCACATGCATGCCTTCTGTTTGTTCATGTTTGCTGTTAGTTGGCTTGTTTTGTGTTTGGGTGTTTTTATACAAGTGTTGCTTTTAAAGATTTGCGTGTGCCGTGTTCCAGCCTGTTTTGTGTAAACCTTTCATTGTAAAATGTGATGCTTTCTAGATGTTTCATGAAGTTTTTTTTTTTTTCTTCAATTTGTTTATATGTTAACTACTGATTACATCCACTGGTGTAGTTACGGTCAGAGTCCGCATTCAAAAGCGTGTTTTGGTTAACATTGATGCGGTTTGATGATTCTACACAAATCTTTTCAAGAAAGTTACTCCAGGGATTCAGAGCCCTGGGTTGGGCGCTATGCAAACCATAACTCGTGCAACAAATGCAGTGTTAAAAAACTCTTTCTATGTTGTACAAATGTAACCCTTTGTTTTCTGGTTTTGGATACATATATTTTTTTAACACACAGAGTATATAAATAGGTATATATGTAGCTGTGCAGAGTAATTTGCTATTGATAAGCATTGTTGAGTGTGTGCAAGTGCCATGACTCATGCTCCAGTGAGTTGTGATGCCTCGCTCCTCCCTCTGCAATAGGTATATATGTCAAAAAATACCAAAATCTGGAAGAGGGGGTTTAAATGTATGCAGTAAGATAAAAACATTAAACAGGCTTTGTGACTATAAGGAGATCTGGTTTCATGTGTGAAGTGGTTTTGATGTGGGATCTGTATGGCAGTAAACAACGTCTTTGTCATGCCAGTTTTGATCTACTGTGGTACTAAACTGTCAATTGACTTTTGTAATAATAAATGTGTCAGTATGAATTTATTAGTAAAGTTGCTTTAGGTCTGCGTTATTGGGCCTCGTTTGATTTTACTGCCAAGTATACACACACCAGTAAAAATATGGGGCTTAGATTTTTTTTCTGTAACAAGTGTCCTAATAAAGAGAGTCACATATTTATTTTATTTACAGATGTGTTATTACCACAGTAGGACAGCTGACTTGATAAAACACCAATTAATGTTACATAGATTGCGTTCTAGTATCGCGTTGTAGATTAAAATACATCTGAAGCATACTTTCAAGGCCTAGCTGTTGGAATTTTGTCTCATGCACAGATTTAACCCTTTTGTACTTTGGTTTTGGTTAAACACCTTGATTTATAACTAGTGGACATGAAAAACCACAATAGCATTAACCATATACATGGCATGCCCGAGTGTAATATGCTATTTATTACCATTATTAAAAGGGGGCGGGTGCATCATGACCCATTCGAGGCTTCACACCTCGTGAACCATGGCACATTCCCATAATCAGTAACACTAATAATTTGATATTACACTTTGTGCATATATACTGTAAATGTTTATTTCTTAGACATAAGACATAGGAGACGCATAAAACCGACAGAGGCAGTGTATGCATTTTTTTTTTTTGTTAAGCCTTGAAACATTTTTTCCGAATTCGTAACCCATAGAACAGGCTTGGTTTGGAGTTGGCCTTTATTACTCTTTGTAGTTTAGCTTGTGAACAGTCATGTCTGAGGCAAAACAAGATATATACAGGTGCATGCATGCAGCTGTTATGCAGGTCTTTAAACATATTGTCTGTAAAAGATTGATTTGTAGCGGCGGACCTTGGAGATAAATGAAAATGTCTCTCGCTACTGCTAAAGGATGATGAAAGGAATGGATTGCAAGATATGCCGATTGTGGGGAGTTAACAAATTGGTACCTGAAATACAGTTATAAATGTAATTAAAACGTAATTGTTTTAAAGAAAGCATGGATCATTATAATAAATAATAGCAGTGCTTGCAGAGCTTCACACAGCTTTGGGAAAAAAAGTAGTTTTCCAAGCACATGTTCTTAACTCTGTTTAATCGTAGCAGTATATTAAACTGGTTAGTACCTTAGATTCTGTCATGAAATACTCCCTACTTCATAAAAGAAGAATATATCTATAAAACTGCTGGCGTGTCCAGCCTTATATTTCTTTTCATAATTTATAAGGTGACCTGTATAGGGTAACTATCAATTACTTATAGAGGTCGACACAAGTCTTTAGACTCAAATTGGAGTGAGATACCATCCTAACAGTCTGGACTGGGCGAGACCAAGCTGCATGTCGCACACAACAGAGAGCAATAGTCTTCAAGCTTAGATTTGACCGATCATACCACGTTTGAGGAAGGGGAGAAAGGGTATTTGGCAGGAGAGTTCTCTCCTGGTTTTACAAAAGCATGCTCCTATCCTGATCGTCTGTTGTGTATGCACGAAGAGCGAGAAGGAAGCCGCAAGGACCGCGGTACAGAGAAGGGAAGGGAAGGTGGCGGAGCCACCAGAGCATTAAGTGCCGTCCCGTGCTGTGCTGCAGGAAGGCAGGCAGGCGGGGGTAGCAGAGAGGTGAGTGAAATAGGGTGCGGTTGGGGGTCAGGTTGGGGGGGTTGATGGATGATGGCTGGTGGTGGAGCCTCAAGCTCTGATTGGAGCCTTGAACGGAGTAGAGCAGGGTTCAGAGCCAGGTTTTGAGTCCTGAGTGGAGCCTGTGGGAGGTACTCACCTCCTGTCACTCACTGGCTCTCCACCGCTCTCCCTCTTTCTCGCTCTCTCACTCTGTTGCCCTTGCTCACCTTTGTATGCTTTTGCTCCAGCACGTCTGCGGCTGCTTACACTCTTCCGTTTCGCCTCCCCCCCCCCACCCTCCTGTTTGCACCGGTCTCCACTACCCTGTTGCCCTGTGACCCTGCTGCGGCCCAGCTGCTGTCCCAATCCTGCCCAGCACAATCTTGCCTGCCGCTCAGTCCAGCACACAGCACTATTAACAACCAGCCATATCAGTAACTACCAGTAATGAGGCCCAGCAACGGGGAATCAGTGCTTGTCTGACTTATCCGTGGACTGAGGTGAGCGTGGCTGTTTTTAGACAACAGCCTTAGAGTGAGTGCACCGGGACCGCACGGAAGCGGACGAGCTAAGTCTGGGTGAGGTTTGTGAGAGTCCCGAGTGCCCTGCTCACCTCCCTGCCTCCCCACCACACTGGTAACACTTGGGTCAGACAAAAGGACTACCTGGGATAATTCCCCAAATAACTTTTGGTCACGATCCTCAAGATAAATGGCACAAGTGGACAGTGACCTATAAGAGATCAATTACTCTCTAAATCATCATGAAGTCAGGTAGAGTCAGGCTTCCACAGAGGGCAAATCTAGGAACCAAAGGAGGGCTCAAAAGAAAGGGAATTGCACTGTGCTGGAAACACAAAACGGTAATTTCGAACAAATGGCATTGCCTCTTACCCCTTTCCAGGCCTACATCAAGAAGTTGAGCAGTATTGATAAGTTAGCCTTTCTAAAAGACCCAACCACTGTTATCTACTCTAATTCTGATGACATTAAAGGTCTTCCGTCCCCATTAGCCCCTCAGATATTGGGCTGAACACAAATGCAGCAGGATGCATCAGTTAACAAAACCTTATCACTAACTCTTGCTTCTCCATCGGCCACGGACCCAGGTTTACAGCTCGAACCTCTTCTCCAAACGTTTTCAGACAAACATGCTGCCGCAGAGCACGATTTGGTCCTAGACCCTGAACAACCAGCTGGCCCCCAGGATATGAGGGTAACTTCAAGTAACACATTGATTCAAAGGAAGCCACAGACGAGCAGTACTCTGGTTACAGCCCTGGTCCATATTCCAGCGATAATGAATCGGTATCTAAGCATTGGGCAGCAGAACACACAACTGATTACAACCGTGACAGGTAAGCCACACAGTCTACAGCTGCCAATTACTCTTGAAAATCTGACGGATGCACCTAACAACTCGCTGTTTTTGGACCTCGCAAGCAGTCGACTCCTATGTTGCCACAAAGCCCAGATACACTGGGGCTTAAAAAAAGGCTGGAAGCCTGCAACAGTATATCTATAACCGAGCTAGAAGACTCCTGGTTGCTTTCAATTTTCAAAACAAATGACAAGGATCTCGTCCAAGCCCTGGACTTGAAAACCTTTGCCTTGCCAAATATTAAAGAGCAGCACTTGGATCAATTACAACAGCCGCAGGAGGCAAACCAATGCTCTACTGCACTGCAACAAAAAAAGGTATCCACTACGGGTATTGATTTTTTAGGCCTTTGGAGCGATCTACATCAATAGGTAGACTCGCCAACTAAGGGAACAAATGAACCTACCAATATTCCAGCCAGTAACACCAGCCTTCCGGACACCACCAACGCGAAAAATCCATCTACAAGACAACATTTAGCTGGCCCGAACAATTGTAAACTGGACAAGTCAGCTAACTGGTCGCCTGTTCTAAAGGCTATAATGGAACTGCAGCAAGATACCTGTAAGTGTGGTCCAATTATCGATAAATTTAGCACGTGTCCCGGCATTTTAACAAATATACTAAATGAACTAAAAATAAATTAGTGCAAGTTCTTTCTATCTAGTCAGGCAAAGCAACAATTAACTTATCCAGTTCTTCAGCAAATGAAACCAGGAGAAGAATTGATCAAGGATCAACATCTGGACTGTCCAATAAAAAATAGGGAGAAGGACTCGGGCACCATCATCTGCCCTAATGCTGACCCAAAAGCTCAAGGCAGCCCATGTATAATTTTGGACACCTCTGACACCTCTCGGGCCAATGCAATGGGGGACCAGGTGCCAAAACCTGTGTCGATGGGATCAAAGTGCTCAGTCGAACAAGCAGGTGAATATCTAACCTTTTAACATAAAGGCAAAAACAAAACAAGCCAGAAAGGCAAGGCAAAAAATACATAGCAAAGATAGCAGTTGTAATTTTTACCCCATATTTACAACCGAAGCCGAAACCGAAGCCGCCGTCACAGACCTCCCTCCCTTCAAGTCAATTGCAGACTCAAAACTACACGAAAGCTACACGGCCAGAGGTAGCAAATGGCTCAGTACAGTTAATATCCGATGATATACAACCAGCAATCTCCCCTCATTACATAAAGCACGCAGTGCTCATGACGACAGAACCATACAAACTTAACCCATCTTGCCTTCATAAAAAAATCAGCAATACAGGGATGCATGACCACAGTGGCAGCAAACATGTCAGCATACCCAAGCAGCAAGAGGTCGGAAGTGCAATTAATTTCTTCACTATCACTGCAGGCCCCCTCAAAGATACCGTCCGTATCGATAATGAAACCAATAGATGGCTTTCAGATAATGGCACCGGGAGTCAAGTTACCACTCGATAATCTGGTGCCTCTGGCATATTTAAAGCCACCTACACAAGATGATCACCTGCAACTCAGTTGATCGGATGTTAAAATGGATGATTTGTCAAGAGACAACCCACTGAACTTTTGTGGCTGTGAGCAAATCTAGTTTTTGTCAGCCCAATAAATCATCACCTTGTGTAAATTATCTGTGTTGCAGTACTAAGAGCGCCCAGCTCTGGGAAAATGCCACAGAAACAATCCCAAATTTGAACTAACCCCCTAGAGTGGTAACAATTAGTAACGAGTGGGGCCTAACAACCATAAAAGTGAAGTTCCAGAGTATACAAACCGCTACAACGGATCTGCAACACAAGTCTCCTCGAATCAGTCAAGTAAGCCGGTCCACGATGGTCCAAAACAGTGAACAGCATGAAGATGAATGGCCGAGAAAGTTAGCACCACATGAAACCACAGACATGCCCTCCAACCTCAGTACAGCAATAATTCAGTAAATAGTTGGGAATCAAGGCAGATCATTCTAATTCCACAATATATGTCACAGGGCCAACAAGATTGTCTGAGTAGGGGTAACATCCTGAGGCTGCTGTCTGAGTTGCCGTCAACCCAGAAGATAACATCTACGGATTTAATATAAGTGAAATTTCTTTCCAGCAGTGACCGCCAGGGGCCAGAACAAACACACACCATCTGAAGATCAAGACAAATCACTACATTGATCCTGGATGCTAAAACACATTTTGAAGCTTGGGGGATAGTCCTTGCAGAGCCACCTAGGTCATGCTACTCTCTTCCTCTATTGTCCATTGCTTAGAAAAAAACAAATTACCATTCTGACTCAAAGGATTATGTACCCGCGTTGGGAACGAAAACCATGGAGTCCGTAAAGAAGCAGCAAAGCAGGGGGGAAATTTTGTCCTGGAACATTGCTGGAGCAAAAAGCTTTATCTCAGTTGGCTTCACATTAGCAAACAGCTGCAGGTATAAATTAATCATATTGCAAGAAACATGGTTAATAGACCCAGTCCATCTAGGTGGTTACATATTACACCATGCCAGTGCTGTGCATCCAGACAGACCTGGCAGACCAAGTGGAGGACTGGCAATTTGTTTCAACGGTGCTATGTGTAACAGAGCAGTTGGCATTCTCAGATGATGATCTGCAGGCCATTAAACTCATCTTTAGATACAACTGACAAGCAACTCCTTTGGTAATATTCAAAGTTTATACCCACCCGCCTAAATGCCGTAAAGCCCAACTCTTCAAGAAATTATTGAACAAGATTGAGGAAAGGAGATATGCCCATCTAACCTGGAACATCCTAGTGACTTCAACGCCCATTTAATCCAAACTCCAGAGCCCGATGAACAGCTGGTCTCAGAAAACGCTTTATGGTCAGTCTCTCCTCAGGTTCCGCTACCACGGAGGAAACCGGACTGCATGGGGATGCAACTGGTTGACACACTAGAACATCCGAGCATGAGGGTCTTAAATGATAGGACCAAAGATGATATGCCACCAAGTTATACTCGTTATAGTTTGAAGTTGGCCTCCACAATAGACTATACTGTTGTGAATCTCTCTCTGCTATCCCGAGCGAAGAAATTCAAAATTAAAACCACTCTTTATAGCGATCACTCATACCAGCATGTAGAACTGAATATGAATGTTCCAGATTTTATGCCTGTTGCTGTTGATCTTAGTAGTCTTACATCCAGTGACTTCAAACTTTTGATCTGGTCGGAGTCATCGCTACCACGGATTTGTGAAAAAATAAAAATCCTGTACCAAACGGCAATTCTCCAGTACCCGTTAGTAGCAGAAGCATGGGCCACCTTTCTAGTCGCATTATTCTCGCTCAGTGCCACTTCCCGCTCAACAGTGACACAAACACGGACAGTATCCTTAACTTTATTGGAAAAAAATAAATAAAATTAAGAGGGGAGCTGAGGTATAAATTTGGAAGAATTAAAAAAGGGCACATCACATCACAGTCCAAGTGTGCTCACATAAAGTCCCTAAGAAAAAACTATAAAACTCAGGTATGGCTTGAACACAAGAAGGAGGAGGACAACTTTTGATTAAAACTGCTCTCCATCTCTAGACCTGTAAATTCTAGGGTTTTTGTGCAGCGTTTAATGGCATTGACCGGCAGCCAAGGAACATCGCCTATTTGTCAATTCCTGAAGAAAAATGGGTAAATTACTTGGCCAACATCTTTTTTTAAACAAGAATAACCTGAAGCAAACCCATACCTGAAGGAGCCAGTAGGTTCTAATGACCTCAACCAGTCCCACATACGATACAATGCAAAGGCAGTATCATTAGGAAGGGGCACAGGGACAGTGCACCTGGCCCAGTGGCCTCCACCAGGTGGTATTCACGGCTGACCCAAAATACTGGTCTACACCGCTTGCGACTATCTTTATGGAAGTAGAGAGAACCAGAACCATCTCGGACAGCTGGAGAGGATCTATTATCAAAACAACATTTAAAGGGGGGGGGATCGAGCAAATCCGGCCAACCATAGATTGATCGCCTTAATTGATAGCAAGACTAAATACTTTGCCTCATTGATACTGGATGACCTGCTTGATTGGTCCAGCTTTGGTTCCCTTGAACCAAACCGGCTTTAGGAAAGGCTACGGCACCATGATAACTGTACTAGCATAAAGCAATATCGCCAACAAAGCAAAACACCTAAAGAAAAAGCTACATCTACGCTTCATAAATTTTAAAAGTGCTTTTGACTGTGTGGAAGGAGCCATTCTTTAGCGTAAGCTGTGAAGTTGGGGCTGCACGAGAGAATTCTTTGAGGCATTGAAATGCTATATGATAAAACTTGGGTGCAGATCAAGTTAGCAGATGGCTCAAAAGTCTCAAGGAGGATCCCAACCAACATAGGCCTGATTCAACAATGTGTCCTGACTCCGCACCTGTTTAATCTTTTCATTGCTGATCTTTCCCCCAAGTTGGACACAATAAATTCACGCTTCCCGAAGCTGGGAAATTTGCTTATATCACACCTTTCAAATGCTGATGACATAGTTTTACTGAGCCGTACAAAAGTAGGGTTACAGCGGTTAGTCAGCACCTTGCCTGCTTTTGCAACATCAAATAAACTGGAAATTAACATCATTAAGTCAAAACCTATGTCCATGGGGTGCCCTTTTAATTCTGCAACAAAACTTAAGCTAGGTAATACAGGACTGGAAGAGATCAGTCACTACAAATATTTGGGCTTCAATATAGATAAACTTAATTTTGTTCCACAAAAGCAGCACATCTCACAGAAACGCAAAGCATTGACATTTACCTTTTGTGCCCTAGCCAAAAGGTTAAAAGGGTCATTGTATAAACCTCTCTTATGTCTGCCAAACTCCTATTAGCCGTAACATATGGAAGTGCAGCTCTATATTGGAAAGATGCTTTACTCCTGGAACAACAACAAATAAAACTCTACAAGCAAGTTTTCTGTCTCCCTCGCTCCTCTTCTCCTTCGCAAGTTAGGCTAGAGTTTGGCCTTAAACAACAACAGTTAGACAGGAAATTCCATACGATTAAGACCTGGTATAAAATAAGAGGAAACAAAATGAGCGCTCTGGTTGTAGCCTTATGGAATTCAGTAGTCAAAGCCTCCAAGTCAGTGTACAATAGGTATCTAAAGCGTTCTCTGCATGAGACTCAAATGACAGATCTGTGAGAGTCCAAGGTGTCTTACCCCCTCTTGTGTTGCGCATTAAAAAAGGAAATCAGACTGCAATCCTTATTGAATGACAAGCGAAAATTTGCAAGTCGCTCACATGCTTGGATCATCATGCACAATTATCATAGTTTGGCACCATCGCAGTACTTGATCTCAACATTTCCGGAGCATATTAAACACCAGCTGCATGCAATGCGCTTAGGGTCTCTTCAGTCCCAAGTGGATCAACTACCAGGGAAGAATGGGGGTGAGATGTCATGCAGGCTATGTAATGCTGCCAGAGAGTTCATGGTTCACTTGATTTGTATCTGCATGGCCCTAAGAGAAGCGCATCATCAATTGCCAAAAACAGTTTTTACCATTAATGGGGTTCGTACCTGTCGGCCGGCGGTAATGAAAATGTTCGATCCAACCAAACTGCAGACAAATTGTAGGCTTGTGAAATTTTTAGCCTTGCAAATTAAACACTTAAACTCTCTGCCCGTGACTGTTACTTCGTAGCCAATGTTAGTGCATTATAAGGCTTTAATGACTTTTATGTAAATGGTTTTGTGCGAATAGATAAGATGAATTCACCATTTTAAAGGATGAGATCAGATAACAAATGTGGGCTTGTAATTTGTAGGGTTCCTCTCTATTTAGGCCCCATTGAAATCTTCCAAAACTTTGTCGTTTTGTAAATGCTCACCTCTGTGTAAAACTCCCAGCATGGGATGAGGATTTTCAGTATTAAGTATAGTTTCAATGGACTCATGTCAATTTTATTACAGTGTATGTAGGTTTTTTAACTGTATACCAGATTTTAATACATTTTAAAGGATTTCCATGTGACTCAAGGTCTGCAATAGTTTTAACGGTTTTATCCAAAAATGTCATGCATTGTTCTAAAATTCTCGAATCGTTTATAATTTATGTACTTTGTTCTTTTGCTTAGATTTTAATTAATCATGCAAATAAAGAATCTGTCCATCCTAACAGTCAACATCAATAAGATCAAATCAATAAACATCACTTCCAATATTGGAGTCAGTAATTTATACGCACCATGCCCTATGTGGCCAAGAATCACCACACCAGTTTAATAAAGTTTAAATATTTATTGCCCTTTAGATTAACAATGCTAAAATCACGTAAATCAAACGCAAGGCCAAATGATGAAAGTACAGGAATAACACAGGCTGTCCAAATCTTTGAAAGATTCGTAACTTAGATAGAATATTTATCATTAAACATTCAAGAACCACCATGCAGAATAATAACAATAACAGATGAATGATAGAAATTGAATTCATTTAGTCATCACAGATGAATTATTTACAATCAATTGATAGAAACAGTCAAATTTAGATTGTGACATCATTAACTATTACTCTAATTCGAGATGCATGTTTGGGCTCCCTGCAAAACAAAAAGAAGACAAAATTTTATTTGGAAAACATCTGACTATGGCGCTAACCAAAAAGAGTGGTTTGGTTTTCTAAAGAGGGAAAACAAGAAAGACAAATGCACATTTGGTTATACCTCTCCTAAATGGATCAGCAAGCAGCAATGTCTATAAGTGGAGCATCTTCTGGTCTTATTCAATAGGCAATGACATAAGAAGGATCAGTTCAGTAATGTTTGGCTTTAATACATTTGAACTGACGATGGCAGAAAGCTGAGGATACAACACACCTTTACACTAGGAGAGTAAAAGAATAACTGAACTGACATCGCCTGAATGTTGTTGTATTAAAGTCCTAGAAAGCAACAAGTTAAGTTTTGTTTGGTCAGTCAATGGGGTGGTTTAGGTCAGAGCCAATCAACTATTGACCCACGTTTCAGAAGTATCTTTTCATAATGTTTTGCATTCACGATTGGCTCATCTTCTGTCACTGCAGTCACCAGTTTCCGCAGTAGAATACTAATTGTTGCATGTGATACATTAGCACTGAAGACTATTGTTCCTGGATACACACTATCTCAATCAAGGAAGACCGACAAATGGTACAACATAAGAACATAGCTTTTCCACAGTGAACAAGTCACACAGGATGCTTAGAGAAACATCTTTTGCAGCGTTAAAATTTTAAAACATTGCCTCTGGAAAACTACTAAAACGTGAGGCCTTTTTAAAACCAATTCTAAAACATTTCATAATATTTAAACTAATAATCCTTTTAGTACATATTCATATGAATTTTTCAGCATTTAATTATAAATAAGCAAAATACATTCATTAGACAGTTATTTTCATAATAATATACATGTTGTTTATGGTGTCCACCATAATAGTCACACATTTTTATTTATCAATTCACCTTTTTCAAACAACCTTTTATTATGTTATTTCACACTATATTTTAGTGACACTATTTTTATTAATAATGTTTGCACTCCAACAATCCCTCCTTGGACTGTCGTCACAAAATATACTTATTAATACCAAAGTTTAGTTTGTCTAAAATATTTGTTTCTCGGCTTTCTCCAGTTTCTCAAATCATGAAAGTATCTTCTCATCTTTTCTAGTTTAATTGTTTTCCCCCCTCTGTTCATTTTTCATCCTTTCTTTTAATCAGTATGTATACAGTTTGTAAAATACAGTTATACAGATGACACATATAACCACAATTAATGATTTCAATATTTTTCCCACAATACCTTGACCAAGATTAACCATCCAGTTTTGCACTTTAGTAACACCTTTGCCAATATTTTCCCATACCCCTGGTTCTTTCAGATCTTTTAAGTCTGGGTTTGAATATGTTAGGTTCCTAATACAATTTCGAATTCCTTTACTATTGTCAGGAATATAAGTACAACAATATTTTGTTTATCGCATCTGGCAGATTCCGCCTTCCTTTGCTAAAAGGATGTCTAACGCAAGTCTGTTCTGGAGAACCATAGAACAGACCATAGCCCTTTCAGTATCCATTAAAATTACAGCTCTAGAAAAATCAGTTAGCATGGTATCCACAAAAGTAGACAACTTTCTAATTTTCAAAGCATTCAGAACAACTACAGAAGAAATAATTGCTCCAAATAGATCTCCAATTATTTTAGAATAAGTTGCTCTTTTTTATCTTGTCTTTACAATTCATTCATGTCGTGCGTCATCTATATAGTCAATCTGGTAAATCTTTAGGACAACCACTCCCAAATAAGAAATCCCATACCATCCCTTTGGGATACAATAATAAGCATTTTTTCCGCAGATGCAATATACTCCAGAAATCGCAGGATCTTGTCCATTTAACATAAATTTCCATTTATTCTTAAAAAGAAATACACGTCTGCACTCACTTGTTCCCATAAACTTAGTATCAGTTCTGGATTGACGTCCATAAATACAAAACTTTCCTACATTTTGAAAATATAAAGCAAACCTCCCTTGTGTTTTAGTTTCGCTAAATGTGTAATCATTTCTAAATGTCCTCTTCACTAACCCTTTCTCTATTTTCTCCTTCAATGCCTTTCTCCTGTCATCAGTTTGATCTAGAAAAGATATTTCTACTGGCAAATGCAAGCATGTCAAATTGTTTTGGTGTGCGTAAGCAGTACCAACTGGTAGTGTAGGCTTAAAGAAACCTCCTTACAATATCAATATTTCTCTCTTTAGCTATGTTACCCAAGTGTAGGTTAATCGAACAAAAGAAAACACTACATCGAAATTAGAGTAGAAATATTGTATTGCAGCTAATTTCATACGTTAATGGCAAACTATAATTTATTCCTTCCTGCACTAGTGAAGGAATCTACTTGCAAACATAACATTCTCTCACATTCTTCTCAACATATTTATACAGCAAGCGATAGAAAACATTGGAGGAAAGATCTCCCTGTTAAACTTACTTAACTTTGAAAGTGTAGTAGTCTCTAAAGAAGTTGTATACTTTATTACTTCTCATACTCACAATCAACAACAAACATACTAATACACCTATAATTGCTAATCCACCACACATACACTTGCAACACCTATTGTTTTTAACACGATTGTGATTGTTATCCATGACCTGTAAAGAATCAGAAAGTACAAGAAAATGTTTTAACTGTGCAGCTAAAAATAAAAAAAAAACAAATATAATCTTCAGTCTTCTTTGCAGTTATTTACAGCAGCTTTCAGACTTTTTCTCCAGAACTTTGTCAAAAATTGGTTTAGCAGCTTGTCAAAAATCAGTTTTCAAATGTCTCTTTCAGTAGATCAAGTTCTATTGGACAGTGATTATCACTTGTAGCATGTAATGTCTCTCTTGTTCAGTTGGCAATGTAGATTCAAATTTAATTTCAAAAGTAGTTTAAAGTTCCAAAATATTAAGCTGGAAATTCACGATCAAACCAAAAAGTCAAAAATTCCCGTTGCCACTCATTTGTTGTAATATACGCCTATTCAGGACCTGAGTATCTTCGACTTGCAACAGTTTTTCTCATTGATCTCCGATTTGCACGTATTTCTCCTTCTCTCACATCTTCATCTGTATCTGCTCTTTTTGTTGTGTCTGGCTCTTCATTTATGGTTGACAGTACATCTGAAACCTCAGTTGTCTGCAGTTTGGGCCACTTGTCTTCTTTCACAGCTTTCTTTGACAGTGTCATTTGAAAAACTGGACTTGCGACTCTTCTTGATTCAGCAGGATTTTGACTTTGACTTGATGTACCTGCAACATTAGCTAATTCAGGAGGAGTCACATCTGCATGACTTTGATTCAACTCAACTCACTCCTCAGCTGATTCAGGAAACGTGATTTGTTTCAACTGATTTTCCCAATCGTTTGATTCTGAGAAAGTCCTCTGGCTTACTCTCCTGCTGTGTGTGCTGCTGCCTGAGCAACTTCAGACACTAGAGGTTTCTCTATTTCATCTCTCAGGGGTGTACTTGGATCTTCATCAGTTTGCACTGTCTCTGTCTCCGAGGTCTATCTTCTTACTCTTTGAGACTGTACATTAGTTGTTGGTGCTCTCAACAACTCTTCTTCATCATCCAAAGGATAGGGCACTTTTCGAGTGTCGCTGTCATGAATCAAGTCCGGAATCCCATTACACTTCACAGCAGTCGTCTTAACCAGTATGACTTGGAAAGGTCCCTTCCACCTAGGCTCCAGACAGGTTTTCATCACATGTTTCTTGACGACCACCCAGTCACCAGCTCACAGACTATGACACTGGTCTTGGGATAGCGGCATGGCTGTAGCTTCCACCTGGTGAGAGAAAGAGTGAACCACATCAGCCAGACTCTTGCAGTAATCCAGCACCAAATCATCTCTTATATCCACTAGAGCATTTGCAGGGACAGTTGGCAATCTCACTGCTCTACCCATGAGGATTTTATTGGGAGAAGGTCCAGTCTTTCTGTTAGGTGTGTTTCTCATGCTCCTCAGAACCACAGGCAACCCATCTGGCCACTTCAGATTTGTGGATGCATACATTTTGCAAGTCATGCCTTCAGAATACCATTCATTTGCTCCACTAATCCAGAAGCCTCAGGGCAATAACTACAGTGCAACTTCTGCTCAATGTTTAAGGCTGAACAAACATAGTAATTTTATCACCTCGTTATTGAAGTGGCTTCCTCTGTCTGATTCTAAAGAAGCCAGAATCCGAAAGCTGAGGAACTACCCAAGTAAAAGCTTTGATACTGTAAGACTATCATTTCTACGTGTGGGGTAAGCTTCAATCTAGTGACTTAAAATACAGACAATCACCAACACATATATCAAACCACCACACACAGGCATCTCAATAGAATCCATCTGCATTATGTTTAATGGACCTCCTGCTCTTCCAATGTGACACATATTAACAATTGTTCATTTCCCCACATTCATATGTTGGCATGTAACACATCTGTGACCGATTGCTTCAACAACCTGTCTAAACTTTGGATTGAACCAGGGCTGTTTTGAATGTGCGAATCATTGCATCTCTTCCAATGTGTCGTATCTTGCTATTTGTGTCAGTAAACAGTTTGGCAAACCACTTGCCCTTCATTTGAAATATATATTTCATCATTGTCTTTTGGAAAAAACATTTCAATTTTATCCAACTTCTTCTCATCATCAGAAACATTTTCTTTTAAACTTTTGATCTCCTCCCATGTATCAATTAGCGTTAATGTATAACTCGGATTTACTTCATCATCATTTGGTTCTCTACATTCCTCATTAAAAGAGATGCAATTCAATGCGCAAAACCTTGTGACTTGTTCTGCATAACCATTTCCCATTGAAACAAAATCATTTGATTTCTGGTGGGCTCAGCAATTCTCTCAGGTAATTTTAGGACTTGTAACAAATTATGACTTCTATCACCATTTCTAATTGGTGGGCCAGAAGAAGTCATGAAACCTCTCTGTGACAAACTGCCCGGAGTCATGCACAACACCAAATTCATATTGACTGTCTGTGAAAATTGTAACTTTAAGCTGTACTGATATACAGCATGCTCTAGTAAGAGCTACCAATTCAGCCACTTGTGCAGAAAATACTCTTTGAAGCCATGAAACTTTAAGTATACCAGAAATTGTGCACACAGCATATTCGGATTTCAGTGTTTCCACATTATCTCTTAAACTGGAACCATCAAGAAAAACAATTTGATCGTTTTCCTTTAATGGAGTATCCTGAATATAAGGTCTTGATTTTGTGCACAATTCATTAACCTGCAGACAGTCATGCTCAACTTCTTTCAGGTTCTAAATTTCAGCATTGTCTGATGGGAGCAAGGTTGCTGGGTTAAGCACTGCACATGTCTTCATGGTAACATTTGGAGAGCCTAAAATCAACAGCTCATACTTAGTGAGCCTTGCATTTGTCAAATATTGTGTCTTTGTTCAGGTGAGCAAAACTTCTACAGACTGAGGGACCAGGACTGTTAAAGAATGTCTCATCACAATATTTTCACACTGAGTGAGTGACAAACCAACTGCTGCCACAGTCCACAAACAGCCAGGTAAAGCTGCTGCGACTGGGTCCAAAGTAGCAGAAATATATGCTACAGGGCAATTTACACTACCAAATACCTGTACCAGAACAGAGAGTGCACAGAAATCATGTTCATGCCAAACAACATCAATGGTTTCATGTAGTCAGGCATTCCAAAGCTGGTGCTGTGCACAAACTCTGTCTCTCAGCTCAGTAAAAGCTTTCGTACAAGCTTCATCAAATGACACAGAGTCATTTATATATTTGCGGGTCAATCTCTGCAATGGCTTTGAAAGAACAGAAAAATTGGGAATCCATTGGCGACAGTAGCTCACCATTTCCAGAAACCTCCTGAAATGTCTTTGTGTGACTGGAGGATTAATTTGCAAAAAAAACTGTAACTCTCTATCTGGAAACCTTCCTTGCACCTTTCTCTGTTTGGTGTCCCAAGAATTTCCCCTCTTTCTGACAGTACTGTAGTTTCGCTAGGGACAGTTTATGTACATTTTCAGCCAAATGATTCAATAAGACAATAGTATTTTGCCTGCATGCTTCCTTCATCTTTGAAGCAACCAAAAGATCATCAGTGTATGAACTAATGTTGATTGGAAAGGCATTTCCGAAGATTACAAATTGATTAAATATGGACAGAGACTCTGAAAAGCCTTGTGGTATCCTACACCAGGAATATGCATGATTGCAGAATTTAAAAACAGAAAAGAAACTGACTATCCACGTGTAGAGGCACAGAGAAAAATGATTGTGGTAGGTCCATCACAGGGGATCTGAAACTAAATCGCTCCTGGATTTGGTACCACTGGACAACATTTGACACTATATCATTAATTTTCCTCAAATCTTGAACAATTCTAAATTTCCCACTTGATTTTTGCAAACCCATGATAGGAGAATTACATGAGCTGTTTAGCACTTCTTTCAGAACTCCCTGTTTCACAAAATCTGCAGTTACAAGAGTTACTCCTTCAATGACATCTAGTGCCATATGATCCTGGGGAGTTTTCTGAAAAACTGCATTAGGCTTGACTGTGACTTTAACTGGTTCAACTCATCTTATCAGACCAATGTCTGTTCCAGAAAGATCTCAAAGTTTTAATGTAACTGTACCCTGTAAATCAGTTGGCAGGTCTTGTACTGTGAATGCAGGTTAGAAACTAATCAGTGGAAGTTCTTCATTAACTGAATCACATTCAATTGGCATAGATGAATCATCATCGTCATCACTATTTGTCTGAATTGCAATTCCATCATTTGTACAGTTAATCAAACATTGCTTTGCACAACACATCTCTTCCCAGTAAGGAAACTGGGCTTGAGTCAGACTACAAATTTATGCAGACCTTCAAAATTGTCAATTATAACAGGAATTGGTTTAGTAATCAGGTTTGTCAGGAATTGATTTGCAACTCCTACAATCTGCACTGTTTTCCCAGAAGGTGGTACATTAAGAACTTCTGCAGTCTATCAGTGGAGCATCTTTTGATCTAATAAAACTGCTAACACACATTCTTCTTCATGCGAACTCACTCATCACTTCATTATTTGACTCAACCTCACTATAAAATGTGAATTGGTGCACCATGTGATTACTTTGATTTAACTTTTGACCTGTGTTCTGCTGATAAAGCATCACCTGCTACTGTACTGTAGGAGCTTGAGGTATCTGCATTTGTTGCTTTGGTATCATTTGCATTTGAGGCTGCATTTGCTGCGACTGCGCCACCTGAAAATCTGGCACCTGTATCTGTTGCATCAGTTGGGGACTTTGCATTTGCTGAGGAATCAGAATTAGGTTACTATTATTTGTGACATTTAAATTAGGATCCATTATTCTTGGTCCTCTCAAATTTGGAAAAAGATTGTTTTTATCCATCTGTGTAACAACACCTTCCTGTACCATCATTGGACACTCACATTTCCAGTGCCCGAGGCCCCCTCATGCTTGACAAGGTAACATTATTTTTATTGTCTGAATATCACCTGGATTACCAATAGTATTCAAATAGGCGCCATGGTTTCCATTTCCATTTCGACCTCTACCACTTGTCTGGGTCTGAATCACTTGCATGTTTCCCTGCTACTGTGGAAAAACTCCCTGCATTCCTGATTGTGCTGCTTTAACCTGAATCACCATCACCTTTTCCTTCAATTTCATCTGCTTCCTTTGAATCTCACCACTACAGTATTTAGCAAACTAATAATTCACCAACCGGTTTTGCTTGCCAGCAAATCAAATGACTGTTAAGCATCTGGCTAATTTCAGCAGTGGCAGCTCCTCCGCTATGGCGGAGGAGCTTTGCTCCTCGCCAGCAGCAACTGCTATAAAGCCTTTAACATCGAAAGGATAATAAACTAAGTTTGTTAAAGGGACGGGGCATGTGGGATGATGAGCACTGAAGGGAGTGCACTGTGCACGTCCTTCACTGCGCATGCATGTTTGTCTGTCCATCTCGGGCTGGCCAAACACACATGCGCAGTGTGCTCTCTCCACCCTGGCACTGTTTTGCCAGGCTGGAAAGAGCAGGCACAATCTCCCAAACTGCCTGGGAGAACCCTAGTGCTGCTTTGAGCAGCGTCGGGATTGGTCGCTGAGCAGGCTGAAAGCCTGTCCCTACCTGGTCTGGTACGGAGATGACGGAGGATCGCCAGCACGGCGTGGATGTAAGGTTTTAAAAAAAAATATATATATATTTTTTTTATGTTATTAATGTCCCCTCCGTGCACACTGCCCCACCGCTTGTAACACCCGCAAGCCATGACTGAATTTCAGGTCTCATCCCTTTAACAAATTTGAACACAAAATTAATTGTGTCTTTGGGCTCAGTTGTTTCTGTACCACTGTAATGTTTAAATGCTTGTAACAATCTCTCTTAATCTGCATGTATTGACTGTTTTGCTTCCTGTGCTGTCCTATTGATTCTCTGCCAATCAATACTTTTGGGAGAAATTCTTGTTTTCAAAAATTCAGTTACTTTGTAATAGTATTTCGTCACATCAGGCGATGGCGCACCTGTAAATGAATTTCATGGAGGCTCTTTTGTTGGCCAGTCAACACTCCTTTTGCGTTCCACCCAAAAGTCAGCTGGAACCTCTATTTCTAACAAGGTATTCAAATCCTCCACAGGCATTTTTTTTCAAACTTTACAAATTTGTCTGCTGGTACCATTCTACTGGTTTATCTCTCAATCTCGGATAGTCATCTATAAATGACAAAAAAATTACTCCTGCTCCAAGGGACTTATACATAATTTCCTCCAGGAATTTCTCTCATTGGTAAATCTTTACTGGATTATCAGTCTGCTGCGCATCAACATTTGAACTCTCAGACTTTTTCTTCTGATCGCTTTTCTTTATCCATCTGCCTTCCCATTTATCTACAGCTCCCGGTGTTTGGATATTCTGAATTAATTCCTTAATATACATTTTTATTCCCAGTATCCTCATGTTCTCAATATCTTTTGAATTAAATTCTAACCTGTAACTCCTTTTTAGTGGCTTTGATTGGTCAATTTCAACTATATATTTTATCTGTAAATTCTGATAATCTCTGGTGTACCAACCCTGCTCTGTTTGTAACATGTTTACACATGAAACGTAACTCGCCTTCATTATATGAGTCAATCCTATTTTATTTAAGTGTTCCCTCAATCATTTAATTTAATTCTAATGTAAGTCTTGCCATGTTCAATGAATTTCCCCCTTCAACAATTGTTTTCGCTCTACTTATTTTTTCCAGCCAGTCTGTTAACTGCCGAGCTGGCAAACGTTTTAATGAAACATTATTTTTTCCATTGGGCACAATCTGTGGAGTAATACATGGCGTCTCCGAAGTCATCAGAAACAAATTTGAATTCAAATCTGTCTTTCCCAAATTCTGTGAAGTCCTAGGATAATTTAAATTAAACAGCGGACCTGTCTTGTCACATGTCTGATTCATTGGAGACCTGACTCCTGCAGTAACATTGAGGTGGTCATTCCGACTTCAGCTGTCTTTTCATTAGACCGTCAAAGTTGTGGGTGCCAAAAGACCACCAGTGCTGGTGGTCTTCTGACTGCCATATTATGAGTACTGAAGGATTTCCGTCACAATTTGGGCGGAAATCCTCCAGTAGTCATGCTGGCGGTCGGAGGCACAGGGGCAGTTCCACCAATGGCCCCACCCAACCAGTAGGACACTGCCTGCCCTATTACAGCCTGTAATACGGCCTGGCGGTGTCCTGATGGTGGGGTGCTGCCAATGATGGGTGTGCTGGGTCCCATCCCTTCAGGGAGGAGCACCTAGTCAGACGAGGCAAGTGTCCTCCGCAAGGGGAGGAGGATGGGGTGTGTGAATGTATGTGTGTGTATGTGTATGCATGTAATGAATGAGGGGGTAGAAGGGGAGTGTTTGTGCGTTCGTGTGTCTGTGTAAATGGTGGTGATGGTGATGCGTGTGTGGGTGAATGTGAATGCTGGGACGGGATGCGTGTGTGCATGCATGTAGACGGGTGGAGGTTGTGTGTGTATGCATGTTGAGAAAAGGCGGGGGTGGGGATTGAGTGTTTTCGTGTCTATGGGGTGAATGTAGTGTGTGTGTGAGGGTGTTGTGTATGTGTGTATGGATTTGGGGGTTACATGTGTGTGTGCGCACATGAGTGTATGGGTGTTGGGAGTACGAGTGAGGCAGGGTGTGCATGTCTGTGGGTGCGTGTGCATGCATGTTTGCGGGGGTGGGGGTAAGTGTGGTGATCGGGTGTGGGGTAAGTGGATTGGGGGTGGGGGTCCACTACTGGGAGCAGGGGATATGGGGAGTTTAGAAGGGGGGGTAAGTTGTAAGTGAAGGGGGGTGGGGGGAGCCCTTGGGTAAATGGGTGGGAGTCTACCTAGGACAGGAATGCAAATTCCTGTCACCGGTAGCCTTTCCACTAGGGATTTTGTGGTGGTGCTACTGCCACGAAACCCCTGGCGGAAAGGAGACTTGTGATACCACCAGCGGTATTGGGTTGACCGCCGGTGTCGGAGATGCTCATCTCCAGCCCGGCGGGGTCCAACAGCCCTGGTGGTAGGAATGGGTAAGTCGCATACTCGTACTCTGGCAGTCTTCACCACTGTGAAGACCACCACCATGGGCCCTGGCGGTCAAAGACCGCTAGGGTCGGAATGACCACCTGAGTCTCGCCATTTCTGCATTTGAACTAAAAATATTCTGTAGTCTACTCTCATTATTCCTTGGGCAAACAATGGGATAACAGGACCAATAGTAACCTCTTCTGGACTTGATTGAGCATTTTGATTTCTTGAGTAACCTACTCCAGAATTGTGACCTGACAGCATTGAATAATTCAACTGTGATATTGTTATAGGTTTATACCTTAGCATTGTCTGAACTTGCACTGGAGCCATTGAACTTGGTTTAGACTCCTTCTGAACCACCATTGGTTTCTTGTAAATATGTGATAAGTGTACCACTGGTACTGTCCTGCTTGGTGCAGAACTTAGAATAGGAATTGTAGGATAGACTACAAATAGCTCAACCTGAGTCATAGGTGTGTGAGTAACTGTGATAGTTGGAGCATAAGGTGCAACCTGTACTTGACTCTGTTACTACACCTGGTACTGGAAGACTTTGGCCAATTCTAGTACCTGGACTTGTCTCTTGTGCTGCATATGGTGGATGACAACTTCTCTGTAACTGCATTATAAATTCATCATCTGAGTCATCATCATAGGTAAGGATTTCCTAGCCTCATCTGACTTCGACTCATCTTCTTCAGAAGAGTCCTTATTCTTTTTCTTTGTCTTTTGTCTGACACTGCTCTCTTTCTCTTGTGTAATTACAGGAAAATGTTAATACCCTGCAAAGTTTCAGTTCTCCAAAATTTCTGCTCATTGTCCCATCTTGCTCCTAATAATGTCTTCTCAACTTTTCTCATTCTTCTCTCAAATTTTAATTTCTCAAGTTGTCTGGCCACTAACTCCCAAATGGCTAAGCTGCTGGTCTAGGAGGAAGTTTTAATTCATACAGCACTCCTCAAATTTTCTAAAATTCTTATATTGGGAGTTCAATAGACCGGAAACTCTAGGCTCACTTTTTCACTCTGCAATCTTGCACCATTGTTTTGCCAAATACTTGCTGCTGTACCTTTCTCTTCAATTACGATGTATTCGGGTGTACCTTCTGGCGGGGCAATTTCTCCTACTATAACTGGAATGAAAGCATCTCCCTTAAGCGCACTCTTTAATGTTTTAAAAATTTCATTTTTACTTTAATCAGCTTAAAACTACAATTTAAATTCAAAACAGGAAGTAATTCAATCCCAAAATCCTTTTCACTTGCCTCTCTGAACCACTAGTCACTAATCTGTTTGTGGCTCCCTTTCACCAATCGACCATCCCAGCACGGACCTAATGATGTTACACTCACACGCATAGTGGCTGACAAAGTCTTGTGGCTTGTCTTCCAAAACTCGATTCACACAAACACTAATGCAAAATAATACAAGCACTAAAGAAAATTCAGCACACCAACTTGTCTGCTTACTACAGGTAGGGAACACATTCACTTTGGAAGTTTCCCGAATATTTCAATTGCAGCTTTTAGCTCTGACAACTACTCATTCGCTCTTTGCTTTCTCTGATTTGAAAGTAACATTTGACCTGAAATTTTGACCCTTGACTAATACTAGATCCCCCTTGTGCACTCAGGAATCACTAACATCTGTCAAACTAACACTCCTTTTAACACACGCTCTAAAAATACTATTTGTCAACCACGTCCGATTGACCAACTAAACAGACAAGTTACACAACAAAACCAAGTGCCTTCTACACTCGTCCAATACTCCGGAGTCTTAGACCACGCAGGGTCTGTATACGAACAACCAAGTGGGCAATATTTGAGCACAAAGCGCCACTCTCAATTGAAGTACAATGACTTCCCCACACACCCTTTGGAGTACGCACACTCCCTAATTCTCTCAAACATCACAATTCACCTGCAATTTGCTTAAGCACTGCAAGTGCAGACCCTATCCCAACCAAAAATCTAACTAGGAACACTGAGAACATCTCCAAACAAGCATTGGGAAAACCAGATTTCAACAAGCACTTGTAAAACCAAAACTCCAAATACTTTCCAAATGGCAAACAACTAATAAAAACAAGATGTTACCCTCCTATTGAGACGTAACCATCAGGTGATACCCTCCTACTGAGACATAACCATCTTCTGCTACCAAAATAGTGGGTGTGTCCAGCCTTATATTTCTTTTGATAATTTATTTATAAGGTGACACGTATAGGGTAACCATCAGTTACCCTTAGAGTTCTAGACAAATCTTTGGACTCAGATTGGAATGAGATACCATTTTAACAGTCAAGATCAAATCAATAAACCTCACTTCCAATATTGAAGTCAGTAATTTATACCCACCATGACCCATGTGGCCATGAGTCACCACACCAGTTTAATAAAGATTAAACATTTATTGCCCTTTAGATTAACAATGCTAGGATCATGTAAATCAAACGCAAGACCAAATGATACAGGAATAACACAGTCTGTCCAAATCTTCAAAAGAATCTTAACTTAGACAGAATATGTATCATTAAACATTCAAGAACCATCATGCAGAAAAATAACAGATGAATAATAGAAACCAAATTCATTTATTTATTGCAGATTAATTATTGACAATTCATTTATATGAAAGTCAAATTTAGAGTGTGACATTCTTAACTATTACTCTTATTCAGTATGCATGTTTGAAGAGCAACATTTAATTTGGAAAACATTTGACTATGGCGCAAACCAAAAATAGCAGTTGGATTTTCTAAAGAGAGAAAACAAAAAAATCAACAAGAAAGACAAATGCCCATTTGGTTATACCTCGCCTAAATGGATCAGCAAGCAGCGATGTATTTAACAGTAGCACATCTTCTGGTCCTATTCATTAGGCAATGGCATAAGAAGGAACAGTTCAGTAATGTTTGGCTTTAGTGCATCTGAACTGACAATGGCAGAAAGCTGGGGACACAACACATCTTTACACTAGGAGAGTAAAATAAATAACTGAACTGACATCACCTGAATTTTGTTATATGAAAGTCCTAGAAAGCAACTAGGTTAGTTTCTATTGGTCAGTCAATGGGGTGGTTTATGTCAGATTCAATTAACTATTTATTGATCCACGTTTCAGAAGTATCTATTGTTCATTTTCTGAATTCATGATTGGGCTCATCTTCACTCACTGCAGTCACCCGTTTCCAGTGTAGAATACAATTGTTGCATGTTATACGTGAGCACTGGACACTATTGTTGCTAGGTACACATTATCTCAATCCAGGAAGACAGATAAATGTTGCAACATAAGAACATAACTTTTGCACAGTGTGCGTGTCATACAGGATGCTTAGAGAAACATCTTTGGCAGCGTTAACATTTTAAGACATTGCCTCTGGAATATTACTAAAACATGAGGCCTTTTTAAAACCAATGCTAAAACATGAAGAATAAAACATTTCATAACGTTTAAATTTATTAATCTTTTTAGTACATATTAATATTCATTTTTCAGTACATTTAATTATGAATAAACACACGCAATTTCATTAGACAGTTATTTTCATAATATGCATGTTGCTTATGGTGTCCACCATATTACTCATACGTTTTTATGTATTAATTGATGAATACATGATTTTCAATCTTTTATTATATGTAATTTCACATTATATTTTAGTGACACCATTTTTATTATTAATGTTTCCCCTCCACCAATATAGAAATAGTTTACTGCTCACTGCAGGGTAGGGCAAAGTTACTTTATGCAAGCAATGCCTGGGGCATATGCCCCCTCAATGAGCTATTGTATACTAGGATACTTTCTACTCACAAATATAAGGTTTAGATCCACTTGTTTCAAGTAGCAAAATATTTAAAAACAGTAAGAAATCAACTTTACCATCCATACACTTGCCCTCCATATGAACCGTACAGAGTGGGTGTTGTTTTTATGCTAGCAAGCTTTAATTACTGTTTTCTTTTTACAGAGCAGAGAAAGAATTATGCCCGTGACAGTGTCGGCAGCATATCGGAGACCTCCCAATATCATGTGGAAGTAAGATTTTCATTCTCTTTTTCTACATACCAAATTTAGAAAAAATGTGTTGAGCATGATATTGATTGTTTTTAAACTGATGCTCCATTCTAACTTTTAAATCATGTCAATACGTTTGCCTTTTGTAAACTGTATTTTGTAGAAAACGTGCTAGACTGGGGTGCAGAGGAGGCAAAGAAACACCTTCTCAAAAGAAGGAGAGAATGATTTCCTGTTTTAACTCCAGCCCTCAAATAGTGGGAGAAAGTGTTTGCGCTCTGCTGTATTTTCAGCTAACTGAGTGTAGCAAGCGTTGACAAAGCCAATAAATCTCACCTATGCGAGATTTATTAGTTTTTCCCATTTTTTTTAGCCATGTTGAACCACAGCGCAGCTACTTTTCAACATAACAGATTTTGAGGTTGTTAGTGCTTTGAGTGTGGATGAGATGGGGCAAGTAACAAGTGGGAGGGGGTGCCCAGGCATCTGTGGGTGGGTGGTGGGTGTCACTGGGCAAGTAACAGTAGGGGACGGTGTGGACCGGGGGAAGGTGCAAAGGAAAAGCAATGCTGTTGAAAGGGGCGCGGGCCAACAAAAACAAGGGGCAAGCAAAAAGAGGGGAGAGGGTGAAGCAGCAACATTGGAGTAACCAATGATATTGAAGGGGCATATGGCATACAACAATGGGTAAGCTATCACACGGGAAAGGTAAGACTGGGGAAGAAGAAAGGAAAACAGTACCTCAATTGCAGCATGAGCAGAAGGACACTAATCAAAAACAGGCAATTAGTACTTGGTATGGAAGGGAGAGAGAAACAAATAAGGAGAAAGTGAAACCAGCACGTGCTGACCAGTCAAGAGGCAGCAAATAACGGTGAGCACTGTGCGGGCTCCAAGCCCTTTTTTAGGTAACAAAATGTCTCACAAGGACCACACATGTGCTGTCTCAGGCGACACCTAGAAATGCAGGCATATGAGTACGCATTTGTGAAATGCATGTGCTCCACAGACCAGAACATTGAAATATGGTGAGCTTGAACAGAAGAAACAATGGCAGTGCTCAGGAGTGAGCACTGACAAGCAAATCTGGAAAATGATTGCTACAGAAAATAGAGCAATCCATTTTTCCATAGTATCGATTTCTATGCTTTTTTGCCCTTTAACGCAGCAGGTTTGACGTTTTTTGGTTGTGTGCATGCCTGATCCACACGTCATACAAATGTCAAACATATTGGATTTGCTAGTGCTTGTTCATATTCATTTTGCATGGCCTTATGTGCAGTACTCCAGAATGAATACTACACTTGCTTCCGGTGCATGAATGTCTAGTAAATTCATCATGACAAGAATAGCTGCTTGACAGGGGTTGTGGAGGCGCTTCTCCTGTACCGACTGGATCATTGGTATTTTGACAGACGTAACTTGAATAGCTCACCAATAATACACGTTGCCATGGATTGCAGGAAGCTGTGGTACAGAAATAGGAAGTAATTTAATTAAAATTAGAAACCTAACAACTACAGTAACATTTATTACTGTATCGAGTGAAACAATTGCACTGGTTCGCACTGAGGCGTTTTTGTCGAACATCCTTGTAACTGATTCGCCTGAAGCAGATGTCCCCAGATATGGAACTACTTGTGCTGAGCTTAGAAGGCTGTCCTAAAATAACAACTGTAACATGGTCACCGATCTGCAAACTGGGAAATATGTGTTTACCCGCTGCAGAGGTTTTGCTGCCATGGTAAGATGAGGAAATAAACATTGTACAATAACTTGGCTTTTCGGCTGAGCGGTAGTATTGTTACACTGCTCCGAATAAGACTCCGACTCTCTGGGTGCTTTTACGTTTGACTCTTCAGTCAGAGCAGCATAGCATCCTACAAATAAATGAAGGTGACCTTAGGCACATGGTACAAAGTTTGACTTGGGTATTCTGAAGGAAGACACAGAAGAATAGTGCGTAAATAATTGTTAGCCCAGACAAAAGCATTTGCTGTTGACTGAGCCGATAGGTGGGGTTGTATTTGATACTCAACATGTTTGTCTCTTCTGGGTTAGTTTGTTGTGTTTAATATTATTATTAGGACATACGTTCTATTATGTTTTGGTGATCATTTTCTTCCTACGTTATTCCTGTTTGCAAAAGTGTTTTATTAAAACAGTTCAGCTTGGCTTCCCCTTTGTATGTTAAGGCAGCTATACTCCGTGCTAAGCTGTTGTAGAACCTGTATGTTGGGGACCTCCAAGTGGTGCAGCAGCTCATAGATAATCATCCCCCTAGTCATGGTGGTGAGTCTGCCTTAGCTTTATTATGCTGATGAATTGGTGTTATTGATTTAAACCAACATTAGACTGCAATGTCCACTATCCAAGCCTGCAGATTATTAAGAGGACGCTTATTTACGGATTTACCTCCAAAAACCATGTTAGTGGTGTTGTGCAACAAGTAAGTCTTCATAATCTGTGGTTCAACTGAATATTTGCATTTGTAATTCATATTAGCTGCAAAGGTAGTTTGTTCCCCATACTGGAACATCAAGGCGCCTCTGATTGGGCAGCAGCGCACTCTTTTTCAAAGCTTAACTATGAATCTGGGGCTGGAGCAATCAACTAATGTCCATAGCTCAATGAATCAAGTGTTTAACCTCAATAACTAAATACGATTGTAAAGCTTACATCTCGAAATGGATTTTGAAATATGTATGTATTATGACATGTCTACAGCAGAAGATGATAGCCTCCTGATGCATATTTGTTGGAGTAAGGTATGGTATGAATTGCCACAAAGCAGCAAAGCTGGCCGAAGCTTCTGGGCTAGTTATTTTATGGAAGGTCAACAATGCTTAAGTATTATTAATTAAACTGTTATTAAGAAGTTGTTGAATTAAATCATCATTGCTGGCGATGGTTGTCTGTGACGTCTTACAGTGGCCATGTTGAACTGTCAAACCCACATGAACACATGAAACGGGATGACACCAAATTATTGTTGCTGGTTCCACGTGGCCGATTTTGGCAACAGCTTGTAATTAGAATTAATTTTTCAAAGAAAGGTTTGTGTCATGTTTGGTCGCAGCCTACCAGACAGTGTAGCTATCTGTGTTTGCTAAAGACATCTTGGGGAGTTTCGTAAAGTTGACCTAGGAGTGCATTTCGCCCACTGCTTGCCATTGGCTTTGTCATTTGCAAATCACATTTTCTGGCTTTCTATTTGCTTGCTACGCACTCCAGGTTCATTTCCTCCCTCCCATTGCTAAAGCTTTGTTCACTGCATTTTCACGAATTCATTTTCTGTAAACAGGCCTTTAAATCTTGTTCTTATCTTGTTACATTTGCCATGCGTTCAAAGAGAGTTCAAATGTCAAGCTGTGTCTTCGAGGCTCAGAGGGAGCCACATGTCTAACTTGCTTTTGGCTAACTTCAAACTGACGCATGTAGAGATAAGTGACTTACCCAGAATCACAGGATGTTGCAGCAGCGACACCCCTGCTTGTCTTACAGCAACTGTGAGAGACCTGACATCCTTGGCATGGTTTCCCCTGTCTTTTTGTCTCTGCTTCCTGTATTTTTGACAGTGTGCTGGACTTCGTTTTTTGCTGGGTTTTGGTACTCTGGGCACTTTACCACTGCTGCCCAGTGCTAAAGTGCAAGGGCTCCCTTTCTAAATTGTGATTATGACTATACTAGACTAGACTATCCCTGATTGGCATATTTGATTTACTAGTAAGCCCCTAGTAAAGTGCACTAGAGGTGCCCAGGGTCTGTAAATCAAATGCTGCTCGTGGGCCTGCAGCACTGATTGTATCACCCACATGCGTAGCCCACTAAACAGGTCTCTGACCTGCCACTGCAGTGTCTGTGTGTGCAGTCTGCCACTGTCAGTTTGACCTGGCAAGTATACCCACTTGCCAGGCCCAAACCTACCCTTTTACTACATGCAAATCACTCCTAATGTAGGCCCTAGGCAGCCCCATGGGCAGGGCGCAGTCTATGTAAAAAGTAGACATTTACTGGTGTGTTTTACTTGCCCTGAAAAGTGAAATAATGCCAAATTCGGTATTCACTATTGCAAGGCCTATCTCTCCCATAGGTTAAAATTAGGACTGCCTTTAAACACCTTTTAAGTGCGGTTTTCTATTGGGAGCAGATAGCGATGTGGAGTTCGGGGTCTCTGAATTCACAATTTAAAAGTATATCTTTGGTAGAGTTGGTTTTTAGATTGTCTGTTTGAAAATGCCACTTTTAGAAAGTGGGCATTTTCTTGCTTACACATTGTGTATCTTCCTGCCTGTGAAATCCACGTCTGGGTCAGATGAAAGGTTAAGCTGTTAGTGAACTCCCTCTAGACAGTGGCACAAAGGGGAGCTGAGGAGTGTCCTGCATATCCTACTGAGCCTCGTGGGCTAGAGTGGGGAGGGTGAAGCTGAAACTTGGCCTGCAGTTGCTGCTTCTGCCTTAAAGAGGACAAAGACTGGACTTTGCTGTGTATCCTGCTTGTGAAGTTTCTCCAAGGTCTTGGACTGAGCTTGCCCCCTGTTCTGAAGTCTCAGGACCATCAAAGACTTCATCTGCCAGCACCCGGGCTCTCTTGCTGAGACTCCTAACCTGCCAAGTGGTGCCACTTCTAGTCCCTTGCCCTTTGAAAGGAGAAGCTGGTGACCCAAAGGTGAAAATCCACACACCGGAGCAGAGTGGCAGAGAAATCGTTGCAGGGCCTGCACCGCGGCTGAAAAATCAACGCAGCACCAGTGAAATCGATGCATTTCCAGCTCAGCATGGATTAATCTCTGCCTTGCATCCAGATTTTCCATGCATCGTCTCTGAGTGTCAAAATGTGCACATGACTGCAGCGACCCGAGGCTGCTTGTCCCGAAACTGATTCATCTCTTCCCTGCAAGGAAAGAATTGATGCATTGCTTGCCCGACAGAGAAAGAATTGACCCATTACCTCACTTGCGAGTAAGGAATCAACGCATCGCTTGCTTTTCCGACGCACAGTCGCCTGTGCAACTTTATTTTTTGCACATACCAGGTGCTTTGTGCTAAAACAATACATCCATTGGTTTCTATGGAGTAAGACTCTTTGCATCAAAAAATTATATCTTTGCTTGTGTATGTTGGATTTTTGTTGTTTTGGTCTTGCTTGATTTAGATAAATATTGCCTATTATTTCTAAACTGGTGTGGAGTCCTTTTGTGGCATTTTCAGTTTGTTGCTGTGTGTGTTGGTACAAATACTTTACCCAGTGCCCCTGAGATAGGCCAGACTGCTTGTGCCAATCTACCAAGGTGATAAGCGGGACTAAAGTGAGGAGACCTGCTTGGACAGAGTGGAAACTGACTACAAACCAGAGACCCCATTTCTAACATTGATAATCACTGGTGAGGAGAGGACTTGTATATGTACTTGACATACAGTGATTACGTAACACTACTGTTTTATTGCAGACCATTACACAACCATATAATTTTTTTTCTGTTGGATTTCTTTCACTTTTTGGCCTTTTTGCGATCTCTCTGCCTTTGAGGCGTTGCACCTTTATTGAACCTTGTCCACAAATGTGTCTCAGTCTGGGGAGCCATCAGCAGTTGTTGCAAAAGTGGTGTTTGAGGTGGAGAAATTGGAGGATTACACAGTGGCCCAGCTCAAGCAATTTTGTAAGAAGTTCCAATGCCCAATCAAAACCTCCACCAAGAAGGATGAGCTGCAAAGACGTTGAGGGCCTGGTTGGCAGCAAAGGAGACTGAGGAGCACACAGCAGAGGAGAATATGGTTTGGGATGAGGAGGTGCAGAGCACGCTTGGTGATTTGGTGGATAACCTGGACCTGCCTGGAAGGGAGGGCCTCCAGGGCAGGTAGCAGTGTTTCTTCTAAAGGTCTGACCACAAAGGAACTGAGGGACAGACAGGCAAAGAGAAAGCATCATTTGGAGCGTGAGAAGCTGAAGCTGGAATTGGCCAAATTGGATAGAGAGGCAGTGGCAAAGAAAACAGCACTGGCCACGGAGGAGAGAAAAATTTTGTTAGCACATTAGCTGAGCTTTAAATACCTGGATCTGAAGGGCAAATCATGCACAGGTGGTGGCAGCAGTACCCCAGTGCAACCTGAGAAAAGAGTGCACATTTCTAAAGATCTGGTAAAGGATTATAAGAGGGAGGATGACATACACTTGTGATTTAAGGGGTATGAGTCAGGTCTTCTCATGAAACTGGTCCCTGAGGTACACTGGGGGGGAGGGGTGGGTCTGTAGAAACACTTTGAGGTAGAAGGGAGGGACACCTTGACAACCCTAGGCAATCCTCACGGTCCCACCTCCTTTACCATGAAGAATGCCCTACTCACTAGATATGGTCTCCTCCACAGCAGTTTAAGTAAAGATTCAGGTCGTACAAGAAGGGGGATTCTCAAACTTGGTTGGAATGTATTGATTCTTTCTGCAGGGCATTAGATAGATGGGTGAAGGGCAGCAAGGTGCCAACTTGGAAGCACTTTTATAGCCTTTGTATTCCAGAGCTGTGCCAGCAGCAAATGGACAGCAAGCTTACTGACCACAGGGAGCTTGCCAGGAAGCAGACCGGTGGGAGAGCACGAGGGTCCAAAAGGGGTATGGGGAGACTCCACCAAGGGTGGGCAGGGTTCTATTAGATGCAGTTGGGGTGGGAGTAAACAGGGGGGAGTTCTCTAAAGGGCCCCAACTGAGTTCCCAGGGTAAGGATTCCCAGCCCCCAGGTGAGAAAAAGACATGCATCTCTATAGGGAAGCCTGCAAAGAGAGTTCCCCGTAAGTGCTATGCATGGGATTAGGAGGGTCATATGAGGGGGATCCCAAGTGTTCCAAACAAACACCAGCAGCCATTGGTGCACAGTCACAGGGTTTGCCCAGTGTAGCCCTCGGGGAAGAGTTGGTTTCAGTAGAAGGGTGGGAGCCAGCTGAGATGACCCTTGTCTCACTAGGGGACATTGAGATGGTCCAGAGTACCCTTGTAACTGAGAACATTAAGAAGTACAGGCAGTGGATGACCATCAATGGACAGAGGGTGGAGGCTCTGAGAGACACTGGAGCCAGTGTGACTACTGTCAGGTGCTGTAGACAACTCAGATCGCCTGTGTAAGGTGGTGCAGATTTCCTTTGAATTTGGGGGGGGGGATGGTGTCTCGGGTTCCTTGAGGGCAGCTGAGAGTCCAACCATGCCTGTTGATTGTCTGCTAGGTAACGACCTGGAGGATCCCCCTTGGAGTGAGGTGTAAAGTCGGTCACACTTGGAGTGGTTTGGTCTTCCTGGATGAGCATGCGTGACCACCCGGTCTATGGCAGCCAGTCTTGGTTATCAGTAGGCCCTGGAGCCTGAAAAAGTAGCCCAGATGTCTGCCAGGAAGGGGAAGGGGAAGGGCAAGGGCCACGGGAAGCCTACCCCAATAGTTCCCACCGTCCTGGAGGAGGCTGAACCTGAGGGTTGCCGTGGAGCCTACAGGGGAACAAGTGGCTGAACTGGAGGATGTGGCCGAGCCAACCCATTGGCAGCAGGAAGGGGGTTCCACCAGGGAAGAGTTCTGTGAGGCACAGAAGCCGTGCCTTTTTCTTGAGGGTCTGCGGTGACAGGCTATAGACCAAGCACCTGGCAAGGAGTCTGCATCACCCTGGAATTACTGGTAGGATGGCCTCTTGTATAGTGAGCCTAAGGTTGCTGAGCCTGGGGCAGCCGATGTGCTGGTGGTACCCGAGCACTTCAGAACCTTCCTACTGGGGCTGGCTCCTGATGTGCCTTTGGCAGGAAGATAGAAACAGGACAAAACTTTTGAGAGGATTGTCACTCACTTTTCCTGGCCCCAAATGCACAGGCACTGTGACACCTATTGTAGATCTTGCCAGGCATGTGACAAGAGTGGGGGTAAATGTAAGGCTCCCCTCCCGCCATTCCCTGTTGTCAGCTTCTCTTTTGAGCGGGTGGGAATTGACATTGTGGGGCCTCTGTACCCCAGGACTGTCATGGGCAACAGGTTTATCCTCGTCTTGGTGGACCATGCCACCCGGTACCCGGAGGCCATCCCTCTGAGGTCAGTGACTGCCCCCATAGTTGGCCTGGCATTGATGGGGATCTCTACCTGCATGGGGTGTTCCCCAAGGAGGTGGTATCTGACCGGGGTACCAACTTCATATCTACCTATATGAAGTCTCTGTGGAAGGAGTATGGGGTAACGTACAAGTTCACCACTCCTTACCACCTCCAAGGAAATGGGTTGGTTCAAAGGTTCAACCGCACCCTGAAATGCATGATTATGGGTGTGTCAGAACCCATATGGCAAAAGTGGGACGTCCTCCTGCCATGTTTTCCCTTTGCATACGTGGAGGTACTGCAGAAGGGACTTGGCTTTAGCCCCTTTGAGCTGCTGTATGGCCACCCTGTGGGGGGACATCAGAGTCTGATGAAAGAGGGCTGGGAGAAAGCTCCCGGTAGGCCCCCAGGACATATTTAGCTACGCTCTGTCCTTTAGGAACCAGACTGCCCGCTTCAGGAAACTCGCATCTCTTCCCTGTGAGGAAAGAGTTGATGCATCGCTTGCCTGGGAGAGAAAGAATCGATGCACGGCCTCACTTGCGAGTAAGGAATCAACGCATTGTTTGCTTTTCCAATGCACTATTGCCAGTGCAGCTTTATTTTTGACGCATACTAGGTACTTTGTGCTAAAACAATGTATCCTTTGATTTCTATAGATTGAGACTTTTTTTGCTTTAAAAATTCATATCTTTGCTTGTATGTTGCATTTTTGTTATTTTGTTCTTGTTTGATTTAGACAAATATTGGCTATTTTTTCTAAACTGGTGTGGAGTCCTTTTGTGGTGTTTTCACTGTTACTGTGTGTGTTAGTACAAATACTTTACACATTGCCTCTAAGATAAGCCTGACTGCTTATGCCAGGCTACCAATGGAGTAATCAGGGGTTATCCTAGGTGTGCGTCTCCCTACCCTGACGATTGAGGGTTCCTTCTTGGACAGAGTGCAAACTGACTTACAACTAGAGACCCCATTTCTAACAAACTACTAGCAGCATTGATTTTTGTGCGAACATTTTAAAGTTTTTATGCAAATTGGAGGTTTTAATATTCTGAAACACAGGAAAATGTATCCAGCATTTACCTCAAAATGCAATTTTTATAGTTGCACTATGCAATGGCTGATTATAACAACAGGAGGTAATATGATGGAATAAATGCACACTTAATGCTCAGGCAGCACCCTCTATGTGCACACCATCAATAAATAATGTGTACATTGTTAAACACTACAAACCGCAGTAAAACATTGTACTGCGTCCTCCAAACCTCCTTACAGTGCTATGAGAGGCAGCCTGGTGAAAATGTGCTAATCCGACTACAAATAGCCCCTTGGCTCATTTCTTCTGACAGAGACCTGAAACTCTGCATTTTCTGACTGAAAGCAACAGTAGGCACTACACTTCTGTCACACTGGGAGCATCCCAGTGCACTGCGCTTTCTTGTGATAAACTGCCCTGCAGCACCAAGCTTCTTCATTGGAACACCTGGTCTTTGCAGTGCTTGAAAAGGAAAACAAAATGTAGCATTTAGTGCTGTGTACAATCACTTTATTATCATTCTGATAAACAGCTAGTAAAATCTGTACCAGCTTTCTAATGGTCAGATAAATAGCATCATTTCTATAGTAACAAACAGCCATGTTGACCCTTGCTTTTCCCTTTCTAACAACCAGGCAGCACTTGAGTTTCTTGTGACATGGGTGGATCCCTAACCCTGGGCTATCTTAACATTAACATTCTTTTCCTTAAGAACCCGGACTATCGCCCATTACAAACACCAAAAAAACGCACCTGATTTTCTCGTTACCAAACAGCACAAGCATGTAACATGCTTTCTTTCCTGAAAGAGCAGTTAAGAATTGAAGTTTATTTAAATAAGGTGGGGGTGTTCCAAACCGCAAATTGAATTGACTTCAGGCTCTTCCTAGTTGTCAGAGTGCTAGTATACAGATAGCATAACTGCAATAGGCCCTCATGCGTGACACCTTCAGCCAGTCATAGTTTTTTAGCCAACAGGAATTTACCAGCTGGATTTATTTACCTGACTAATCTGTGGCACTATGACATCGTTGCCAAGTGGTCCCACGTGATAATGACACCTTAGGCTACTTTGGGCTTCAAACCAGCAGGGCATGGCAATCCGAGGCTTGAAGTTTAACACTTCCCTTTATAAGGAAGTGACTACAAGTTCAAGAAAGCAACCTGCTTTTGGGAACAAAGCTAGGACAGGTTGATGATACCATGCATAACAAGGGTTACATTTTGCTTAGTTTGGTCCATTGGAACTTGTGATTCTGTTTTTGTGTTTTCTTTGTGTACTACACAGGAATAGATAGTACACAATAATATAACCCTGTCCTGCAGAGCAGTATAATTTAAGCACAATATTATTAATTATCACACACTTTTTCTGATCTTTTTCTTCTTTTCTGGGTGGCTCAGCACCTGAAATTTGTTACCGGGTCAGTCCTGCCTCCGTAATCCACGCTTGCTTTTTGCATTATTTAATTTGCAGCTCAATGATGGGCATCCGCCAACTTGGAACAGTACATTAAAAGGAAATGAATGACCACCCCAACATCATGACACATATGTGTGCATGCATGGTGATGAATATATACATATGTCATCACACTGAGACAGGGCATTTTGCCTTTTTCAGCATGCTCTTCTTTATCTATGGTGGCCTTGTTTTTATTTTTTGGCAACGCCATGCAGCATCAAAAACAAGCAATGGGAAAGCTAAAACATTAATTAAGACCTTTCAAAAGTGAGACATATTGGCTTTGCCAGTGCTTGTTATTCTAGTTGTGCCAGCTGAGCTCTTCATGGTTTGTTAAAGTGCCTGTCAGAACCCCTTTCAGAGTGCCATGAGCAAGCAGGAGTTACTGAGCCCAGCCGTGGTGGTTGATCCCTCTTTCTCCTGATGTCCCGGGGCCCTTGCTCACTTGGATCTCTCTCAATTTGGCCAAAGACCCCCTTATGCACATGACTTTCAATTGAATAGCGTAGGACTAGCAGTCAGAGCTCCTATGGGGAATCCATGAACACAATGCAAGGAGCATTAACAATATATCCGTGTCCAGTCAAATACTTGTTTTCATATAAAAGTATTTTAATTTTAACTCTACGATGGAAAAGTAATCAACATTCAAAAGCAATAATACAATATCCCCTTGAGGTCAGAGCTCCAGTACTTGTCAGTCCACCCCCTGTCCTCCCACCTCTGGTGCAACGAGTTCGATATAATTCCCTATTCACTGATGGCCACTTCCTGGGAATGTGAGTTATTAGACTTTCTCAAGAGTTCTCCCCTAAGACTCTGTTCATACGTTCTGTCACTAGAGTCTGCGGGGTTGCAGCACTAATGGAGGTATGTCCAGGGGGCCTAAAAGGCCAAGTTCTTGGCTTCACCTGCTCCAGCGGTATGGAACCCTTTGGAGGTGCAGTGCAGTCCTCCTCCGGACTACCAAATCGAACTCTGTAGCAACTGGCAGACACTCTCTCTCCCTCAAGCCACGCTGCCAGCTGGATCAGACAATTGGTGTTTCTCCTGCTCCGACACTCATGCAGTAAGTCACTTTTCCCTCCACAGGGACAGGGGGGGTTATCTCCGTGCTCTGAATGGACTCTGGCGGTGTCCTGTTGAACCTTGGGCACAGTCCACAGAATGCAGGCTGGTTCCACCTTTGTAGTAGCAGCAGTTTTGCAGTCTCAGGAGACGACCCAGACTCTTCACTTCGCTTCGATGTCTCCAGCTGCCCCTTCTGATATACAAGGTCGCTGTCTTGGAGCTCACAAGTCTGGTCATAGTGACCTGATTCTGGTGGCCATTGCAGCCCCTTCTGGCATATAGAGTTGCCGAAGCGATTTGGCATACGGGTGATGGACCCGATCAGTGCGGTAGCAGGTTTCTCCCACTGCGCTTCTTGATTCAGTCTACAGCAGCTGCTCCTGGCATACGGGATTGCTGTATCAGTAAGGCACATGGGCTACAGCCTGATAGGTGCCGGATCAGGTTTCTCATCTCGCACATGTCGTCCTTACATCAGCGCTCGCACCTGGACCTCGCTCCCTCTAAGCTCTCCTCTTCCTCAAGGGCACACCAGTCTTGGTGAGCAAGCAGGTCCGGGTACTCCAGGCTCCAGGGGGGGTAGCCTTGGTTTCCTTGTGTGATGTCCCCTCACCCACCAGGGAAACTTGCAGTCATGGGCTCCTAGTCATTGGCAGAATTCTTGCACAGCTTTCCCTCCTCCCACAGCCTGTCTGGCTGACCTTCAGATGACATCATTTTGAGGTCTCAGACTCCCCTACTTATAGTCCTTTTCCAGACACAAAATGTAATTTAGTGTCTGGTTCTTTGAAGTTTAATGGGGGGTAGGGTTCTGCCTGTTTGAAATGGACATCTTTTCCCTTTGTTCTTCTACCTGAACAATGTCTGTCACACGCTGGAACCCAAAAGGATTAGTGGTGAATTAGCATAGGGAGATATGAGTACGCTATTAGTATTAGTATGAGTGGATTTGATCAGTGGATATGTGAGTTTGTTAGTAGGTTTGAATAGAATAATGGATGGATAGAGGAGGGAAGAATCCAGAAGTGTTGATTGGGAGTTTATAGTATTAGGATGAGGCTTGAGATGAGTAAACGAGAGATGGAGGAGGGAAGAGTCTGTAGAAAAGGGTTAGGGAGATCATAGTTGTAGAAGAGGTTCCTGATGAGTCAAAGGTGAGATAAGTAAGGGAGAATTGAGTAGGGTTGTTTGGGAGATCATAGTAGTAAACTGAGGTTTGGGGTGAGCCAGGAGTGGTAGAGAAGGGAAGAGCTTAGGCAGGGTTATTTTCGAGATCATAGTAGTGGAAGGGGTTTGGGATGATTCTGAGAGTAGGGATAGAGGATAGATTGCTAGAGGTATAAGGTGAAGGGGAGACTGAATAAAGCTTACGAGAGAGTTATTATTTTTCCTCCTTGTTTGCAGTAGGACCAAAGTAATAAATAAATACGTAATACATAGTAAGGGAATATGTGTAAGGATTATAATAATGAATATAATATTTTGAGATTTAAAGTTGTGCTGTATAAACACAGACTTTCAAGATGTGCAATATTTGAGATTAATTTATGTGTACACTTTTCAAACATTATTTTATCTTTCCTCAGTTTCCAATAGTGAAATGCTTGCTGATAAAATAGTTAAGGTAACATTTGCTCATTGTGAGAGAGAAAATGAAAGCAGGGATTCATAATTATATATATACACACACACACATGCACTGTATACATATTTGTATATACGTATATGCACACATAAATACACGCACTCGCACATATGTGTGTGTATATACATATATAATATATATATATATATATATATATATATATATCCACACGAAATTGAGAATTCACTCAAAGTGCGGCTGTAGAGAAACAGGATGTGAACAGCTCAAAAGCCATAAAACGAGCAACTCTCACAAAGTTCGATGCTCTTTGGTTTATGCAAATTGTCGAATACCGCCAACTCACCCCTCCAAACAAAAAACAGAATTGACTATATATATATATATATATATATATATATATATATATATATATATATATATATATATATATATATATATATATTTAACCATGAGTAAATATCCATTTGTTAAACAGGCTTAAAGAGTATGCATATATTTTATTATTATGAAATTGTAATTACACCTATTTCTTAACGAAATACACATCTCTAGATATATACACATAATCAGATTAGAAATATTTATCAACACAGACACATGCAGTCAATCGCTGTTTGGACATGGTGTTTATGAAGAAAAAAGCCAACTCTTGCGTAGTCTTCTGAAGAGAAAATAGTTATTTGTGGATCTTTTATTTGGGGGTAATGAATTTCATAGTTCGTCCACTTGAACAGAAAAGGATGTACCATCCATAGTCTTTTTCTTGTATGGTGGTGTTTTAAGGTGGGGTGCCAATCCTGAGGTGTAAGTAAATGTAAATATGCACTGGCAAAGCCATTAGGTTTGCATGGAAGACCTACTGGCTTTGACAATGTTTTTAGCCATCCTGTACAGCATCGCCAAAAAAAGTTTGACACCGCCCCTGCATCATTTTGTAAGAGTTTAAATACATTCAACATGCAGGAGCAAGTGTACAACGTGACATTTTTAATTTGAGAAATCAAAATGGATCTCTGTTTTAAACAAAAAGAGGTAGTGTGAAAGAGCTCTTTTAGAGCTTAACATACCATAATTAGATGAGCGGAAGTGCAACCGGGCAGGAGTGGGGTGCTTAAACAAGCAGAAAAAAGCAGCTCCATACCAGTGAGCAGTGGAGCATAGAAGCCAGCCAATCAAAGAGAGTAAAAAGGCTGTTTCATGAAAGGGACAAACACAAGATGGACATATGAAACAAGAAAAGCCATCCAATAGAAAGCAAGTAAATAGGAGTGACAGTAAAGCCAACCCATGGTAAGCAATACGCAGGCTGGAAGCTCCTGAACATTCTTTGTGAGCCCAGAATGTGTTTTTTCTAAACTAGAGTTTGTGCTGTCTGGTAGGCTTGACCTAAACATATGGAAACCAACACCATTGTGGTATGTTCAAGATTAGTAGCAACAAACTAATTGTCCTGCCAAGCTGCACCCACCCTTAGAGCTCTGACAGCTCTTAGTGCAAACTCTCCCCTAATCCAGAGCTGGATGTCCCACTTTCCTATCTTCATGAGCTCCACCACTGATGTCGCCTGAGCTTTATACTGAATCGACTTTCCCGCAGTACACTATATGCAGGTTTGCATTAATTTTAAGAGGCACTTTCTAATGAGGGTATATACTCTGGTTTTGCCTGCACATAGCACTAGGCTACAGGTTTTAGAAAATGTCTTTTTTTTTAATAGAATTAGTTTTTTTAAGAACATATTATATTTTGTTTTTCAAATGCCAGCAACAAGGAAGGGCACAAACTTGCACCCACAATAATTATAAAACCACGTAGGGAATTCGGCATCAGCATGTTCATACATGTCTTGTAGCAGCAGTTCATATGTTAGATTCACCATGAAGTTTGGACAAATACAAAAGGATACCATAGCATAAAAGGCAGACCTATCACTGTGCAGACGTGATCCCTCCATCAACCAGGTGCAAGACATAGTAACCTACCCAATTTCCCCAGACTTTAAAAAATTTACTTGGGTACCCTCTGGCCTTATAAGCGACCTTTTCCATCACTATGCAGATATCCATCCCTGCCCTCCACTCCTGCTGTGTCAGGATCTCTGGGACACCCCAGTGCTTGGCCACATCCCTCTTCACCGCCACAAAATCCAAATTACAAATGAGAAGCTTGGCCCCCAGGGCATCTACCTCCGTCGGTACACCAAGGAGGACATATTTGGTCTCAGATGGAATGTCAGCACCAATGGCATTGCAGCGTTCTCGCACTACTTTCACTCACTGGGACTGTATGATGACTGGGCAACCCCAGATTGTGTGCACAAACGACATCACAGTCTAGAGACACCACCTTCCCCATTTTGTGGAAGTGATCTTAGTTGTAAGTAGACTTTATTCAGAATTTTAAATTGTATAAGTTGCCATCTGGATGTAATAGCCACCGCTAGTGGGTGCATCAGGGCTGCATCTCAGTCTGTATCTTCTACCTCGCACACATACCTTTCCCACCTTTCTCTCAACTTTGTTAATGTGTTGGCCATATTATTGTTAAGCATTTTGTAAGTGAGGGAGACCACCTTTTTCTCTATCTCCCCCCAGAAGTACCCTACCCTGTCGGAGGCATACTCTGGTAGTTCTGTTACCTCCATTCCATCAGCCTGCTCTGTGTTTTGCAGCTGTGCATACTTAAATACTGTTTATCATGCAGCTGGTATTCCATCTGAAAGGATTGAAGGGGAATAAGGTCCCCATCCTCTACCAGATCCCCAATCCTGGGAATCTCCATCATATCACAGGCTCCGAAGCCCCTAAGTTTACCCAGCTCCCTCAACATCACACCTTCCAATATAGCCGTTTTTATGGCCACTCTCCTTGCCCACTGAATCCATCTGGAGGCTTTGGCACAGGCCTCCAGTGCCATCTGAATAGCAGCTGTCCAATTCCCTTCCCCCATAGAGATAGTGCAGCTAAGGCCTTGTTGCAAACTGAGTCTGCCCCCAATCTATACATGGAATTTTCCTGATTTATGGCAATCAAATGGGCAGCCCAATATTATGCTTGCATATCAGGGAGGGCAATAATCTTGCATGCTGTTCTAGGGTGCCTGTTGCTCCATAGGAGATTTCGGATTTTCACATCTATTTTAGTGAACAGCTCATTTGGACTTCTATATTATGTGATCTGAAGGACATACAGGAATTTCAGCAGAGTGATAATTTTAAATATAGACAATCTTCCCACTATTGTCAAAGGTTACGTGCACCAGGGCTCTGCCTCTCCGAGAAAGTTTGCCACCACCCGTCCCAGGTTTCTATCAAGGCACCTCTCCTTCAGGGGAGTGGATACTTCACAGACCCGGAGTACATCCCAGATCGTTGTAGCCAGCTGAAGGATGTATAGGAGGATGTCATCCACGTAGAGCGAAATCTTTTCTTCTTCCATGTTAGGTTCAGATAACCAGAACTCCCGTAACTCACGGTGAGCTCAGAATTGGCAGGCTAAGGGCTCTCTGGTGAGTACAAACAGGAGAGGGGACAAGGGACATCCTGGTCTGGTCCTCCTCCCTATCCAGAACACTGACGAGAGGATACTGTTAACTCTCATAACTGCCTTTTGGGCCTGATATAGCAACTATATCCAAGTTATGGATTTGGGGCCAAAGCTGAATCTTTTTAATGTTTGTTGATGGAAGGGCCAATGTATGGCATCAAATGCCTTCTGGGCGTTCAAGGAAAGAAACACCTGAGGTTCCCACCTAAGATGCACCTCTGCTATCCAGTTGTGGAGCCTACATAGGTTGAGTCTGGTGGACTTACCAGACCATAGGGTTGACCCCTGTGTATTAGGGGAACTAGGACCTTGAGGAGCCTGGTGACCAGTACCATGGCTAGTATCTTGGTTTCAGTGTCCAACAGTTAAATCAGGTGATATGACTCGCAGCTAGTTTCTGGTTTGTCTTTCTTATGGATCACCACGATTGTGGCACAATGTAGGTCAGGTGGTAGTGTACCCTTATCTCGACCCTCAAGGACCAGATTTAAGATATGTGCCCCCAGAATCCCAGCATATCTCTTAAAGAACTCAGCCAGAATGCAGGGAGTTTTCCCATTTTTTGTTTCTCATGGCCGCCTGCACCTCTGGGAGTGTGATATTGTCTTCAAGAGCCACACTATTATCTGTTGAGAGTACCTGGGTGTCTACTGAGTCAAGGTCTTATCTGCTGAGTGTCTGACAATGGACAAGCCTTATAGAAGGCCTCGTAATACCAGTCAGAGTCCTCTGTCATGATCCTGTCTGTCACGTACACCCTCTGGTTTGATCTACAGTACACCTCACCCAGCAGGCCTCTGCCTCCCTTCTACTAAACCATGCTAATAATTCGCCTACTTTATCCCGTTTCATACAGTCTGTATTGTGTAGCCAGAATGTGATTCCCAGCCTCCCTCTGTGCCAACTTGCGGTATTCAGTGCGCAGCACCTCAAACCTCCTAAGGGCCTATCGATCCATAAGAGGCAAGGGGCCACCTCCAAGTGAGTACTGGCATTCAATGTCCACTATTTCCTTACTAACCCATCACTTCGTTCGCACAATTTTATTTTGTGCCCTTTCCCGAAGGATCTCTGTGTATTCTTTCGTAGAACTATTTCAGAGTCCACTGATCCTCTGTGTCCTTCTGCAACTCCCGGGACACTTCCTCATCTTACAATTCCCAGGCATTTAGTTTCTAGCTCGCCCCTAGAAGTTATCATCTCCCCCATCCCCAGGAAATACAGAGAGGCGAATGATCCGACAGACCACTTGCCAAGTATTCACCCTTCTCAATCGTATTGACCTTTCCAGTCGGAGAGAAGACCCTGTGTGTTCCTGAAAAGTACGAGTAGCCTCTGCACGACACTGTTGCCAGAGGCCTGAAAGACCCAGCGTAGCCGCAAAGAGAGCCAGTGTCATATATCTATGTGCATCAAAAGGTTAGTTCTGGGGCTTTGCCCTACTCTTTATGATTCCCTTATCACCCACATGTCCCTTTCCCTGAGATGTGTCCAGACCCCTTTCTTGTGATCTATCATTGATTCACAGAGCCCTTTAAAATGCAGTGTGCACCTGGTTGTCCCATTCTCCAGTACATGTCCAACCCACCTTACAGGAATGCAGCAACTCTCTAATCTCACTGGGGGATTCCTGTACTCCTCATGTTTCAACAGGCAGGCCTGAGCTTCCAAAAATGGAACCCCAGGTCCACCATACAATATACCAGTACAGGCACTTCTGCATTCCGTGTATACATCCACAGCACACTCACTGCCCAGTACTGTTATCATCATCTATTATGCTACCGCCAATATACCAATAAGCAGCACACGTACTGTCTGCTCACACTGTTCAGTACTGCAGTCTGTCTGTACTGTAGCAGTGTGTTATTTAAAAAACACACACTGCCAGCACACACATTTACCATGTGCACACTGTACCCCACTACACCTTTTGTGTAGTGTATTTCTTGCGAGCACACACACATTCAGCACATGCTTTCACCACACATGCACTTCCACATCAACCCGATGTGAGAAAGGGGTGGGTTAAGCAGCAAAACTTTTACTTAAAAAAAAAAAAAGTGAGCAAGCCTCTAGAGCTCACTCCAGTGAAAATGGGTAAAAAGGACCTGTTCATCACTGTTAATCACTACACGGTATGCTGCGATCACCAAGCTTATGGTGCTTAACTCCTAGTGAAGGCAGAAACCTCCCACCACTAGGATGGCATCGCTTTGAATACCCCTCCCGGTCCACCAGAACCACAATCCATGAGACAGGCCTATGTTGTGGTGTACACGCATGAACCTTGTTTGCCTGTGACAAAAAATCAGCATTAGGGATCCAGACAAAAACACAGTTTGGCACTCTGGGAAGGGCCACATGTCTCTCAAATCATAGGACTTTCTCTCCCAACAATGCCTCTGGCTTAAAGTATTCATGACTTACATATTTGAATGACTTGATGGTCACTGATGATATTGGTAGCAAAGATGCAAGTATTTGTGACAGTTTAATGCTAATCTTAAAAAATATGCTTTGCGCTTCATTAAACACGCGACTGATAAAGATAATGCTGTCATGCAGTGATAAATGTAATTGATTTATTATTTTTATGTCTTTCGATTAAATTCATGATTGTGTCTATTATTTGATAGTTTGTAGTATAAACCTAATAAAAATTATATTTAAAATTAAGTAACAATTCTGGACCTGTGTCTTAGAAATGTGTTCATCCTATTGGTTCCGCCATGTATTGCTAGTATACCAACTTGTGAAAAGACGCACACCAGAGGTCAGATCAGAACGATTTTTCAGTGGTGCAAAATAAATAGGGCAGAGTCTTTCACATAATTTTCTTGATGCTTTTCTAATGTGGAATGGCACAAATTATATTTGCACCAATGCAAAATCGGGAGCAGTCTGATTTCACATTATAGAAACATTTCTTTACTTTCAAATACGGTACCGTTTGTGAGGAAAATTGTTTGTTATATTCGTATTACATAAGCAGCAAAACTGTGCAAGATCAGTTGCTCCATGTTTTGTCTTTTTAAAAATGATACTCATTGACGAGGGTGCCTTTCTTACATTCTCATTATAATAATTAACTGCAATCCATTTGGGAAATCGAAGGTCTTTTGTGAACTGTTACAGCTATTTTTTTTATTTTTCATTATATTTTATTTATCATTTGCAGGACTATGTTTAAACGTTCCATGGCTAATTTCATTCAGCATAACATTTTCCAGGAGAGCTGAGCCCCTTTGAAGCTCACATAAAACTACTAAAGGCACCTTGAATCTTAACTACTCCTTTCTTGTTGATGTGCAAGAAAACACATTGCAAAAATAGTTGTATTTGGGGAGACTAATCACTTAACAAATCGTCCTCTCCAGTTAAGGAAAATGAAAGGTATATCCACCTCTTGAAGCCTATCAACTTGCTTTCTCACTCTCTTCATTTATCCAGAAGCTAGGACACTGTACCTTGTTTTTATCGCTATTATAGGCAATGTGTATTCTAGATTCTATATCATATCCTTTTGTTCTTTATTTGCCTGACAACAAGGGAGCCTGTGAATTCGTTAGCTTATGTTACAGCCTAAACCAGGTTAGAAGTGTATATTGCTAGGTCGTCAGCAAAAAGGGGCACAAAAAGGAGGTATCCCTGTAACTAATCCCAGTGCTAATGGCCCTAAATAGCTATAAATGCCTGGTGACAAGGGACCATTCTGATTTATACCTATACCTCTTAAAAGCTGACGTCAGATGTGCATTTAAACAAATGTTATCCTTCTGAGAAGATTTATTAGGTGTCAGTGGTACAGGAATTAATCTGCCCTCAAACAAAAACATTTATAAGTGCAGCACACACAAAAATACCAATCTACCTGATTGGATGTCTTTTGATCTTCATGAAACAAAAACGTATATAATCCGAACTGAGGAGCAAAATGAGCCTGTATCCTTCACATATAGTAGGCCTTGATTTACGATCGAAGGTATAACCTATGACTAAAGAGGGTGGAATCACATCTTTCCATCAGGTTAAACAGCTCAGTCAAAATGCACTCCCTAATCTATGAATGCTTGTTTAATCCTCAGGTGCAATGCCATCATAACGTGTAGCTTTTCATCCTTTCAGGTTCCTAGTTCATTCCTTGCCTTCTGCTTCAGTTAGTGGTAGCTCCATTGTTGCTCGCTGAGCCCTGGATATGGTATCTTTGGTTGGCATATAGATTTTCATCCAGATATTGACTGTGTGTCTGGGTTTAGATCCTCCTCATACATGTGTTCAGAATATTGAAGATCTGCTTAATCCTTTTGATACCATCAATTTTAGCAAGATTATCAGGGTCACAAATCTCTGTGATTGAATTTTGCTTTCCATGCTAAAAGTGAACTAGATTTTTGAGTAAGCTCATCTAACCTTCAAATAAATTGATTGCACTCAAAGTATAACCTTTTTGTTGTAGTCATACTGGGCTGTCCATAATTTTGCTCCAAATAGTGTCACTGGGAATATTTGCATTTTATCTTCTTACACATGCAGCTCCATTGTCCATCTTCCAGCAGCCCTAATAGTTTGTTACATAGGAATCTGTCTATTGGACAAGAAATCAGGAAAATGTTTAAAAAGGGAATGCAATAGGGGTTTTTAAAACATAGTAATACACAGGGCCTACTAAAAAAAAACAGGTCAATACCTCAGCAGCCCAGACTTATATTTTTAAGAATATAGGGATGTCTGGGAGCCTAGATATCCCAGCTCCCATCTAATCCCTTTAAATGGCCTGTGCCAGCCTAGCAACTTACTCAGTAGATGGTAGCGATGGACATCATAACAAGTTTGGATTAATATCTGCTTTGCTGCACACAGGCTGCCTTACAATAAACATTGAGCAGAACAAAATTCTACTCCTTCCATGCCTCTTATCTGACTCTAGCTCCCAAGTGGGTGGTCAGCCTTAGGCTGTTGAAATGATAAAAGAAAGGACTAAGCCACCAGGGGGGAATCAGCAAAAGGGAACTTCTGGGCTTCTTGCTTTGCCTTCTGAGACAACAGAGCAGCAGGTGAAAAACAAGACTCCCCACAGAGTGCCTCTGAAATGCTGTTTAGGCCTCTCTGTAGGGATATTATGGTAAGATTCAAGATATCTACAGAATCAGAAGACGATCGAGGATGCTTGGTTTAAATTTTCTAAAAAAGAAACAAACTAGATAACCGTGTTGAGCTGAGGCTGTGAAAGACCAGATGCATGCATCCCAGAGGGCTATAAATAGATACATACAATCCATCTCTATATTATAGGCTAGCCGGGAAGTAATACTAGGTAGGTTTGAAGTTATTGAGAACCAGGCAAGAAGAAATGATGTAGGTATTGGGAATGTACCTGAAGCAGAAACAGGTTAAGATATCAAGACATATATGATTAAACATTTGAAAGGCTTTGCACTTGGCAAGATTAATTCAGTCGACTTGGAATGTGAAATGCATAGGGTCTTTAGAGATCTGTTTAACCTCAATCTCAACAGGAAGAAACCTCATAGGATTTTTGTTAGTTTTTAAATTTATTAATTGAAAGAGGAGATTATTGCTTCACCAGGCCACAGCTGCCAACTTTCTCATTGGATGCAATGTTTGTACTGTGATATGGGATTGACTGTAGGAGCTGGTGAAGATGATTTAAGAATTAAAGAGGTTAGGCTGAAGAGGTTGCTCAACTTATTAAAACATACCGATTATGTCTTTGTTGTAATGATTACAGATTGTTTTTGAATGTAGCATCTCATTTCTACAAATAAAGATTTGTTGGACGTTTACGAAATTGAAGTTCTCCACTGATAAAACAACTGCTGGTACTGGTAATGCTCACTATGAAATGTGCTAAGAATTTCTCCACCAAGACTGCAGTGTTTATCGTTCTTAGCAGGAAATTTTTTGAATAAGCTCAGTAGAACTGCCTCTGAACTGTTCTGAACAATGGTAATTTTAAAAATGTCTTTACCACTTCTGCACTAAACTGAGTTTTTCTGTGGAAGATGAATCTGGGTTGCTAGTGTGAGAGCAGAGATTTAGCGTGAAATAATTATTTCTTATGTGTTAATACTTATGTACTAATGTGAAATCCTTTAATAATGAAAATGAATGGTGACACAAAATGTGACGTATTAGTGGCTACCATTAAGTGAAAGGCCTGCACATGTTCATAATAAAAAACTAACACTGTAATGGAAAATATTCTGTTTCGTTAAGAACATGTTCTCTGCAAAAATAAATGCTGAAATAATACGAGTATTTCTTGGGGTTCTGCTGTGCCTTTTAGCAGAGCAAGGCTACAGCTAATGTTGAATATCTACCAGGGCACTGAAAACTGTAAGTTAGTAGAATGATTTTATGTCCACAGGATAACACGTGCTTTGTTTGAATCTCAAACTTGTTTTAAACTTTTTATTAATGAAATGTATTTCTTTTGATATAAGAATTTCTTGTTCTCTGCTGTGTCTCAAGCAAGCAAGGTCACAGCATGTAGTTATCTGTCTGCCACGCTGAGCTAAAGTATCAACTGCATGAGATCATCTCCGTAGAATTTCATGCTTCTTTTCTTTTAATCATGAGTATATTCTGTGTTCATACCAATGGAATGTGTTTCCCTCGAGGGAAAGAACTGACTTGAAAATGTTTCTACTTAATTGTAACTATCGTTCGGCAGCAAGTGTATATTGGAGTGGCTGAACAAATGTCTCTACTGAACTGTTTGGAAGTGTGCTTCAGATGCAACGATTATTATCGTTTGGGCTTGCACAAAAGGAAGAAGCATTTAAGCTAATATTATGATACTTTTTGATGAGTTGATGATTTATAATTGGATGATCTCTGTCCATATGAAGTTTTTAGCCAATCACAGGAGTTTAGCAAGTTTAATTTAATGTTTGACATTCAGAAATTGGGGGTTAATTTGCTTCCTGGTTTCCAGAGGGTTCATTTCTCATTCTTATGATCTGTCACTTTGACATTTCATGCTTTGCCAGTCAGTCTACTGACATGGTATTTTATTATTTTGACTTATTGCTCATGCTCCATACAATGATGCTGGTGCTTACTTTAGTGCTCAATGCTTAGAGCCTGTAGCGCTATGCTGCCTGCCATAGAAAATTAATTTGATGGTTCAGAGAACCTAGAGTCCAAATTCTGAACTGTCACCCCTTTTCCCTTCCTCTGTCCTGATGCTAATGCTACTGTCCCCCTGATGAAGTTATAACCTGATTGCTGATTACCTCAAGGAGAGGTAAATGTATGAATTCTGTGCAGTGGTATTTGTCTTTAGTTTTTCAGGTACCAGCTGCTACAGTTTTAATACTGCTGCTTATTGTTTTTGATAGCGCCATAGCTAAGTGTTTTCTACATTAATGTTACTAAAACTTTAGCATGAAGCCCAACTTGCTAATTTGAGGTTAGTGAGGTGATCTTCTCTACGCCTATGATTTGACATTATTTTACTGCTGAATCACATGTATTTTATCTCTCTTACACGGATATTCATGTTATTGATTTGTGTTCTAACTATTGAGATTATTGTTTTATTTGCTTTGTTTAAAATAAGATTCTTCTGGCCATTCTGTCACCCTGTGATGCCTCTTTATTTGTACTAAAAGGTGTGGTTATTTATGGCCAAATGGGTAATGGTGCGTTGATTATTATTATTGCTCAATGTTGTTGTTTTATGTGTCCATAATCAGTACTTGAATCAATATAATTTAAATGAGTCAAAAGGCTCATAGACCTTAAAGTAGCGTCTAATCACTTACTGTCATGAAATAGTTACGCCAAGGGCACGCTAACAGTTTGGGTAGCCAGAGTTTGATGGTTATGTCTCTTTAAATGATTGATTATTGATTTTTGATTTAGATTTGAGTTTTGTAAATTGATGGAAAATATGGAGAAGATGTGTCCCTAAACGCCCAAGGTGACTGTCCCCGGTCCTTGGAGTCTGCCTACGTTGGTGGGGAATGTTCTCAGCATTCTATTATTAAGGTGAATGAAGTAGATTATGCGCTTGCACAGCTGTAGCTAATTTTGCAGGTGATTGAGTTGTTTGCAAGATTTTAGGGGAGTTGGCCAACTCCAAATGTTGTAGTAGAAGGGGTTTGCGTTTTCTGCAGTGTGAGAGTAGGGAAGTTGGTGAACATCACGTGTGTGGCGCTTGGTGCTCACAAATTGTCCACTTGGTTGTTCGTATGCGAACCCTGAGGTAGGTCTAAGACTCCAGAGTATATTAAAAGTGTTTTGAGACACATGGTTTTTGTTGTAATGTGTCTATTTAGTAGGCCAATCAGGTGTAGTTGGCAAGTTAAGTTTGTGAGACATGTTGAGTGTAAGGTCTTTTTGACTGAGATTTGTCGAGTCTTATGTGCACCAGGACAGTATCCATTGATCAGCTGAGAGTAAAATTTGCGGGTAAAGTTTTGCTTGCATATCTGGGGAACTGAGAAAGAAGAATAGCTGCTAGAGCGAAAAGCTTTTTTTGGTTTTGATAAAGTGCTCACAAATAATATTGCATTTGTTTTGAATGTTTAGCAGTTTAGGAGGACAAGCCGCAGACTTAGTCAGCTGCTGTGTGTAAGTGTGACATCATTTTGTGGTGTGCTTTGCTGAGATAGGTTGGTTAGTGAGAAGGGTCGCACACGGATTGGTGGTCAACCATGAAGCGCAATTGGTTGAGAAAGTAGACAAAGAGGACTGTGGAATTAAGTCACTTCCTGATTATTGATTTTTGACATAAATTTGTGAAATTAAGTTTTTCAAAGCTTTAAAAAGTGCTCTTGGAGGTGATGAATATATTCCAACTAGGCGAGGAGAAATTTGTCTGCCAAGAGGCACTCCAGCATATATTGTAATTGAAGAGAAAGGTACTGGAATATGCCTTTGGTTAAAACATTGGTGCAAAATCACAAGAAAAGAAGGGAGCTTAGCGTTTTCTTAAAATGGGACATTTAGTTTGAGAATTTAAGGACATTTAAGACAAGTGATGTATGGTCTTTGACCTCCACCAAGACCAGCTCAGTTTAAGGCATTAGCAATCTGGGAGCTAGTAGCCAGACAACAAGCATTGAAATTTGAGAGAAAAATTGGAAGAGCAGAGAAGTCACTTGCAGAAGCTAGGTGGAACAATGATCAGAGACAGTGGAGACTCGGTACCTTACGTGGTATTGGGATATTTCCCACAATGTCTAAAGACAGTGAGAAAGATGCAATGAAGGCTTTAAAGAAAACTAAAAAGTTGTTCTTCATCAGATGAAGAGCAGACATCAAAAGAACCTGAAAGGTCTTTGATTAATAATGAGGAATCAGACGATGATGAATTTATTTTACAGATATTGAGAAATCGTCCACCACCACCGTATGTGACACAAGAAAACAGTCCAAGTACTATTGTGAATCCTTCAGCACCAACACAAGTTAACATATCACAGAGTTCAATACAGAGTAGTCTTAACATGATTGAGAGTTCCACACAGGTTAATCCTAACATGACACAGAACTCAGTGCACACTACTCCTTTAGTACAAATACCAATGCAGAGCAGTCTAAATCAGTCAACAGATTCCGTACTTTTGCCACAACCTAGTGTTCTTAGGATTTATCCAAATGTGCCAATTGTGGACGCAACAACAAATCTAATAGTGCTAATAGGACAGGTTTACCAGAAATCAGTGTTGATTCAGTTAGAGCCAACCCCGTTGTTACTACCGCAAATGCAGAACACAGGTGTAATATAGTCTCAGAATGTAAATGACAGAGTAAGTCCAGATAATGTGTCTGTACTGGTCCACCCATACTGTTGTATGCTCAGAGTAAAAATGGTACAAATAGACAGGGAATCCTGAATATGAATTTGGTGGGAGGAGGAATCATTGAAAATGCCAAAATAGGTATACCTGTGACACAGAATGTTGATGGAACAAGGTCATTGATAGACCTAAGTTCTTTCAGAGTTCCTCTGAATAGTGGAGCAGGGTCTTCTATTGGTGCTGATTCGAGATCGATGACACGTCACCCTCTGAGTCTAACTGTACAACAGTTACCTAGTACTCAGCCTAATAACATCTCATTACAATGGTTGACAGCTCAACAATTAGCCCAATGGTTGGAAAAGCTGAATACCTCACAAGATGCTTCCAGTGGAGGGAATTATATTAACTACACTAAGCTTTCAATGGAAGCAAGTGAACCATGGTCGAGCGAACCATGGGTGTAAATGGGTTAGAGTCCTACACTGAAGAAGAATTGAGATACTTGTGCCCAAAAATCACAAAAGAAGCAGGTGAGATACATCAACCGTTAGCTGATGTAGCAAACAAACATGGGATACATTTATCAAAAATGAAACATTTGAAAAGAAGTTCTAGGTTAGATTTTTAAGCAAAAGATTTTGAACATATGAGATCTGCAGGAATGAAAACACACCTTAGAGAGTGGCTTCAAGGCATCCAGATATGGAGAGCATTAGACAAATGGGAAGGCAGATGGGTGAAGAAAAGAGACAAGCCAAAAAAAAGATACTGATACTTTTTCTGCAGAAACACTGCAGCATAGGGAAGCAGTAAAAGTTTCACCAATGAGAGAAAGTCCAGGAGGGAATTTTGTACATGTCCCTTGGAGCAGAAGTGACATTTTGTCATTTGCAAATGATTATCCCAGGTTGAGGGGAGAAACCAGTGGAATGTTACCAGCAGACAGATAAGTTTGTGAAACTTGCAAAATGCCTGTGTGAGGATTTGAACACTCTTTTAGAGATAGTTCTAGCAGATTTATGGATTGAATGCAAGAGGAGTGTAGATTGGTCAACAAGTGAGCCGCCGAGAGATCCAGTAACAGGTGCACCATCTCCTAAAGTAATGAAATATTACTATAAAGTGATTGAATTTCTGAAAATGAGAATTTCGCCCCAAAACATTGATTACCAGCGCATTGATAGGACTGCTCAGGAAGCGAAATAATCAATTCATGCATACTATGAGAGGTTACTAAAAGCATTTAAACATTACAGTGGTACAGAAACAAATGAGCTGAAAGACCTGATTAATTTTGTGTTCAGATTTGTTGAGGGACTCATACCAGATATTAGTCAGATGATGAAGACACATTTGATTTGCTGGCAAGCCAGACCGATTGAGGTTCTGCAGTATGCAAAATACTGTAATGATGAGATTGAGTTGAAACTGAAAAAGTTAAAGGAGAAAGCAATAGTGATGTAGATTATGGCTGCACAGACAGGGATTCAGGGAAATTTTCTAACCTCAGCAGCAGCAGGGAAATTGCATGTTTCAGAATCAAGGTACATTTCAGAATGGAGGCCGAGGTAGAGGTCATGGTGGAATAGTAAGTGTTAATCGTGGTTTGGAGTTGAATACAGTAATAATTCAAGGGAAGCAGCAGGGAAACAGAATGTTGCCTTGCCACGCTTGCAGAGAATAGGGCATTGGAAACAGCAGTGTCCGATGGTAAATCAGGGAGGTATGATTCAGCAAGTGAATGATATCAATTAATTTCAAAATGTGAGAGGACAATGAATGAGAGATTAAATTCAAAATTTCCAAAATAGTGTAAACCTGATACAAGGTTTTTAACCCATGCAGCCCATACAAAATGTACAGCCTTTACAAATGCAAATGCCCTAGTTACAGCAGTTGCAGCCACAGGTGCAGATGGTGCCTGCACAACAAATTCAAATCCCTGGACAACAAAGTCAGATACCTCAAGATCCTATGGATCAGCAGTAGGTGATGCTTTCTCAGATGGTCACAGTTCCAAGTGTGACTCAGAGTAACAAAACAGTACAGCAATTTCCATTACATAGTGAGGATGGAATAAACAATGAATGGATGTCAGAGTTCGGATGAAGAAGAATGTGTGATGGCAGCTTCTTTAGGAGTGGATCGGAAATGTCCTTATGTTAAAGGAAAGGTGAATGGTCATAGAGTTTCATTTTTCATCGACATTGGAGCTACACGCTCGACAGTGAGATCTGCAGAACTTCCAGATTTGCCCTTGTCAGGGAAGACAGTTCAGATTGTGGCGGTTGCTAATCAATATTTGACAAACCCAATTACAGAACCAGTTTTAGTTAAAATTGGCAATTTTAAAGGCCTGCACAAGTTTGTGGTTTGTGATTCAAGTCCTGTGTCCTTACTGGGAAGGCATTTATTGTGCAAAACAAGATGTTGCATTACGTGTTCAGATGAGGGAATTGAAATTCAGACAAACCGTGATAATGAAGACCCGAAACACACTGTAAACAATAAGTCAGTGTCTAAAGATTTTCCTTTGATCAATTTTGATGAGCCAGTGAAGGAGGATGGTCCATGGATTCATTTCTTTCCAGTATTCACAGTCAAAGGTCTTCCTGGTGACTTACAGAAATGTGTTAAGACTGAAGTTTGGGGCCCTTCAGGAGAGGACATTTGGTTGATAAAAGGAGTAGAGCCAGTTAGAATCCTAGTGATGCCTAATGTGGTTTTCTCTCAGATTCCACAATACCTAATGGAAAAAGATGTAATTGAGGGAGTGAGACCATTGATAGGAGAGTTTGTGGAGACTGGAATTCTGAAAGAAGTGTTGAACAGCCCGTGTAATTTACCAATAATAGGACTGCGCAAGCCCTGCGGGAATATTCGACTTGTACAAGATTTGAGAAAAATAAATGACATAGTGGTCAAGTGTTGCCCAATTGTGCCAAATCCAGCTGTGATTATGTTTCAGATCCCATGCGATGCTGAATGGTGGACTTTTGTCAAGCATTCTTTTCTGTGCCTCTTCATGAGAACAGCAGATACCTCTTTTGTTTTAAATTCCTGAACAAAGTCTACAGTTGGTGTAAAATTTCACAAGGGTTCTAAGAGTCACCATCCATTTTCAACCAGATCTTGAAAAATAATTTGGAATCATTAGTGATACCTTATCAGTCAACATTGGTGCAATAAATTGATGATCTGTTAATTGCGTCCAAAACAAAAGAAGGGTGTAAATATGATCCAATTGCACTACTGAATTTCTTGGGAGACAATGGACTTGGTGTCCCCTGCTAAATTGCAGTACTGTCAGAAAGAGGTGAAATACATGGGTCATTTGATTGAGAAAGGAACTAGAAATATTTCTAGAGAGAGAGAGTGAGTTACAGCTATTTTGCAAATGCCAGCACAAACTACTCAGAAAGATGTGAGGATGTTCTTGGGAATGGTAGGTCAAAGCCGCCAATGGATCCTGAATTTTTCAGTTCTTTCAAAGCCCTTTCAGAAGCTGACTAATAAGGATGTTTCAGATCCTATATTGCTGAATGAGGATTGTATGAAAGCATTTACTGATTTGAAAGACAGTTTGTGTCAGGCTCCAGCTTTAGGTATGCCTGACTACACTAAACATTTTCTGTTGTTTTGTCATGAACATGATGCATGTTCTTTGTCCATTGTGACTCAGACTCATAGTGGTGTGAATCGCCCGGTGGAGTATTTTTCAGCCACTTTGGAGCTGGTTGCAGTATCTTTACCCGGTTGTTTGCGGTCCGTTGCAGCAGTTGAGCAGAGCCTCCCCCAGAGCGAGAGTATAGTGATGGGTTATCCCCATACTATAAGGGTACCACATTCTATTGAGATTTTGCTTACCAGGTCTAAAAAAAACACTATCTGACCAGGTCAAGGCTGCAATTGTGGGCTCTCCAAATGTAAGCATTAAGAGATGTACAGTGCTTAACCCAGCAACTTTACTTCCAAATGAGGAAGCAAACCTTGATAAATTGGATGCTACTGAACATGATTGTCTGGAAATTACAGAGTTATGCACAAAACCCAAAAGATGTTAGAGATACCTGCACGGAAGAAAATGACCAAATTATCTTTGTTGATGGTTCCTGCCTGAGAGATAATGTGGGCCCGCTAAGAGCAGGATATGCAGTATGTACCATCTCTGGCATACTGGAAGCTTCATGGCTTAAAGGAGTGTTTTCTGCACAAGTGTCGGAACTCGTGGCTCTTACTAGAGCATGCCACATTTCAACTCAATCGAAAGCGACTATTTACACAGATAGTCAATATGGATTTGGCATTGTGCAGGACATTGGCCAATTGTGGTCACAGAGAGGTTTCCTGACTTCTTCTGGTTCACCAATAAGAAATGGTTAAAGAATTCATGATTTGTTAAAAGCGAAATGCATTAAAAGATTGCTGTGGTGAAATGCAGTGCCCATCAGAGATCACAAGATTACGTGTCATTAGGAAATGCATATGCGGATCAATTCACTTAGCTTTGCGCATTGAACAGCATATCCTTTAAAGGAAAATGGGAATTGTTACGTGAAAATGATTAAATCTAGGCAAATTATGTGATGCATGTTATTGATAATTTGGAGGAATTAAAAACTCTCCAAGACAGTGTTGGGAAAGATGAACGTAGGGATTGGTTGAAATTGAAGTGTGTCCAAAGGGACAATGACATATGGGTATCGGGAGAAGGAAAGGTATTACTGCCTAACAGTTTACTAACTCAAATGGCCAGATACTATCATTGTCAAGCCCATGTGGGGAGAGATGCCATGGTCAGGTTATTGAAGCTATTTTGGTTCAGTACAAAATTTAGACAAATTGCTGAAGCAGTTTGCCACACAGATGTGTTATCTGCCAGCAGATGAATGTGGGCAAAGGAACAGTTGTCAACATGAGACACATAGGCATGGCTGGAGGACCATTTAGCAGAATGCAAATAGATTTCATTGAGATGTCTGCATGTGCTGGTTTGAAATATGTGTTGGTGATTGTGTCCATTTTCAGCCATTGGACGGAGGCTTACCCTACAAGGAGAAATGACAGTCTCACAGTAGCAAAGTTACTACTTAGGGAATTAATTCCACGTTTTGGTTTTCCCGACTCTTCAGAATCAGATAGAGGCAGTCTCTTCAACAATGAGGTGATCAAGTTGCTATGTTCAGCTTTAATCATTGAGCAGAAGCTTCATTGTAGCTACTGCCCAGTAGCCTCAGGACTTGTAGAACAAATGAATGGTACTTTGAAATTGAGATTGGCAAAAATGTGTGCATCCACAAATCTGAAATGGCCAGATGCGTTGTTGTTGGTTCTAATGTCAATGAGAAGTACTCCTGACAAGAAAACAGGACTGTCGCCTCATGAAATCCTCATGGGAAGGGCCATGAGATTGCCAGCTGGACCTGTTTGTGAACATTACAGATGACATGGTATTGGACTGCTGCAAAGGCCTGGCTGATGTGGTTCGCTCTGTCTCATCGGGTGGAAGCTACCACACCAACCGTCCCAAGAGCAAGGACACAATCTGAAAGCGGGTGACTGGGTTGTGATCCAAAAGCACTGGAGGAAATCGTGTTTGGCGGCTCGGTGGAAGGGTCCTCACCAGGTGGTATTGATCACTACCGCAGCTGTGAAGTGTGCAGGATCCACGCAAGCCACACTAGGAAGGGGAGGAGGAGGAGAAGAAGAAGAAGAATAGCTGTTGAGATTACCACCACCTGAACGTATTCCAGGACAAGACAGGAGAACAAATGAGCTGGAGACAGTGCCTGAACAAGCTCCAGTTGCCTTGCCCACTCCTGTATCAGATGAAGTGAAAAGTATCCCGGAAGATGAGGATGAAACGTCATCAACGTCCTCAAATGAAATAGTAAATGAAATGGTCCACAGAGAGCAAGAAAGGGAACCGGTCCAGAGAAGACCTGCTCAGAGGAGGGTGTCCTCAGAAGCAGATGGTCTGCCAAACCAGACTTAACAAGTGACTGACCCCAGCGGGAACGGAGTTGAGGAAGATCTAAGCCAAACAGGTTTGACTCCTCCTGAACCGGTTGCAGGAATGTCAAAGGGGAAGAATTTGAGTCCAATACTAAAAAGAGCATTAACAAGAATGTGACAACTGGCCGGAAACAAGCTCAAAGAAGACAAATCTGGTGCAACAAATACAGGAAGAAGTTGGTAACACAAGAAGTAAAGATCTGAGTGATGGTGAATCAAGTGATGGTTGAAAAACAAAAAAGAAACTTGCCAATCGAAGATACTCTGGTCCTGAATGGACATATGCAACTACTAATAAATGGCAACAGGAATTTTTGAATTTTTGTTTTGACAGAGACATTCTACGTCCAAATTTTGGCACATGAAGAAAACTAATGGAGATTTGTTTGAAAAAAATTGAAAATTTGAAAACTAAATGAAAGGACTTTGTTGAAAAGAAAAATATTTTTGAGACACTTTGATAACCTAATTTTGACAAGCTGCTAAACTGATTTAGACAACTTTACCGATTTTTGACAAAAGGGTCCTGTGTGAATGAAGCTGTGAACATGTTTGAAAATGGATGCAAGAGATTGTTTGCACACAATTTCCAGCCTCTTTTGAGGAGGCAATTGCCTATCATAGTTTACCGCTTACTTATGGCATAAGTCGTAGACTTTTACTAACTCGATTCTATAACCAGGAGTATATCCAATATTTCTACTATAATATCAATGTGGTGTTTTCCTTTGTACCTATCATTAGGGATCTCAATAAGATAGCTAAGGATAATAACATAGAAATAGTGAAGGGTTTCTTTGAACCTACATTAATGTTTGGGACCGCATTCGCCCATAGAAATTATTTAACCTGTTTACTTTCACCCTCAGAAAAGAGGTTTTTAGGTTCCATAGAATATAAGAGAAGGACGATAAAGGCTAAAATAAGTAAGGGATTAGTTTCACCTAGTCCTGGAATTGACTATGCATACACTGACATTACTAAACAATGGAGACTAACTTTAGATGTGCAACAGGTAGGAAAACCTTGTATATACAGACCACAATCTAGGGTAGATATAATATTTTTGGAAACGAGTGAATGTAGACATGTGTTTTTGTTTGCGAATATGTGGACATTTATGCTAAATGGTCAAGAACCTCCTGTGCCTAGTGTCTATTACATCTGTGGGGGAAAATGCATATTTCCGTCTTTCTAGAGGATGGTATGATATGTTATTTGGGAATAGTCTTCCCGAAAATGTACCAACTTGACTTGATTAAATCTCCTAGAATGTCTGAATTACAACCTAAGAGACAAAAGTGAGAATCAGTTTCTAGTATTGTTGGAGACATATTTGGAGCCATAATTCCTTCAGTGGGAGTTGTTCTGAATTCTATTAAAATGTGACAGTTATCTACATTTGGAGATAACATGCTGACAAGATATTCAGGAGCTATTATTCTTTTGGATACTGAAATGGCTGTTGTAAGAGGTATGACTCTTCAGAACCGCCTTCTGTTAGGCATTCTTTTAGCAAAGGAGGTTGGAGTTTGTAAATTGCTTGATCTGCGTCATTGTTGCTCCTTCATACCCGACAACAGTTAAGAGGTTAGAGGCTTGATTAACAATCTAACAAAAGATTACACTAAATTAAAAGAACTAACAGAGCTCACTGTTTGGGGAAAAAGCTGGCAAAGGAATGACTGCTGTGGGGAACTGGATCGGCAACCTGGGAAAAGGATAGGTAATGAAAATAATACAAGGAGTTTCAATTATTGTGATTTGTCTAATTGGAATATGGGGAATATGCATGTTGTATAACGTGATCAAAAGAAGATGATTTGAAAAGAATCAGAGGAGGGTAGAATTCCAATTGCAAAAGGCTCAAAAAGGAAAAGATTAAATAAAAATGTGAGGGAAACAAAATGTTAGAAAATCAGTGCAATTAAATAAATAACTTTATTTGGGATATAAGTGTGATGACATATATAGTCATCAGAGGAGGGATTGTGAGAGTTTTAGTTTTAATTTAGCGTGAAATAATTATTTCTTATGTACTCATACTTATGTACTAATGTGAAATGCTTTAATAATGAAAACTAATGTTGACACAACATGTGATGTATTAGTGGCTGCCATTAAGTGAAAGGCCTGTACATGTTTATAATAAAAAACTAAAACTGTAAATGGAAAATATTCTGTCTCTTTAAGAATGTGTTCTCTGCAAAAATAAATTCTGAAATAATACAAGTATTTTTTGGGTTTCCGATGTGCCTTTTAGCAGAGCAAGGTCACAGCTAATGTTGAATATCTGCAGGAGCACTGAAAACTGTAACGTTAGTAGAATTATTTCATGTTCGCTGGATAACACATTTTTTGTTTGACTGTCAAACTTGTTTAAAACTTTTTATTAATGAAATGTATTACTTTTGATATGAGTATTTCTTGTTCTCTGCTGTGTCTCAAGCAAACAAGGTCACAGCATATAGTTATCTGTCTGCTAAGCTGAGCTAAAGTATCAGCTGCATGAGACCAACTCCATAGAATTTCAAGCTTCTTTTGTTTTGATCATGAGTTTATTCTGTGTTCCTACTAATGGAATGTGTTTCTCTCGAGGGAAATAACTGATTTGAAAATGTTTGTACTTATTTGTAACTATCGTCAGACAGCAAGTGTATTTTGGAGCGGCTGAACAAAGGTCTCTACTGAACTGTTCAGAAGTGTGCTTCAGAGGCAACAATTAATATTGTTTGGGCTTACGCAAAAGGAAGAAGCAGAAAGTACAAACCATTTAAGCTAATATTATGATACTTTCTGATGATTTTTTTTTTTAGGATTGGACAATCTCTGACCATGTGACGTTTTTAGCCAATCACAGGAGTTTAGCAAGTTTAATTTAATGTTTGAGAATCAGACATTGGGGGTTCATTTGCTTCCTGGTTTCCAGAGACTTCACTTCTCAATCTTATGATCTGTCACTTTGACATTTCATGCTTTGCCAGTCAGTCTACTGCCATTCTGGTATTTTATCATTTTGAGTTATTTCTCATGCTCCATGTAATGATGCTGGTGCTTACTTTAGCACTCAATGCTTAGAGCCTGTGGCGTTATGATGCCTGCCTTAGATAATTAATTTGATGGTTCAGAGAACTTGGAGTCCAAATTCTGGACCTGTCACACCTTTCTGCTGCCCTTGTTCTGATGCTGGTGTTGCTGTCCCCCTGATGAAGTTATTACCTGATTGCTGGTTATTTTAAGGAGAGGGTAAATGTATGAATTCTGTGCAATTATATTTGTCTTTTGTTTTTCAGGTACCAGCTGCTACTGTTTTATTACTGCTGCTAATTGTTTTTGATAGTGCCATAGTTAGGTGTTTTCTAAATTAATGGTACTATAACTTTTGCATGAAGCCCAACATGCTTATGTTAATGTTAATTTGAGGTTAGAGAGGTGGTTTTCTCTTTGCCTATGATTTGACATTGTTTTACTGCTGAATCAAATGTAGTTTCTCTCTCTTACACAGATATTTATGTTATTGATTTGCGTTCTAACCATTGAGTTTATTGTTTTATTTGCTTTGTTTAAACTAAGATTCTTCAGGCCAATCCATCAGCCTGTGATACTTCTTTATTTGTACCATTTGGTGTTGAGACTAAGTTTTGTGACCTTATCATTGTTAATATAGGGAAATAAATATTTTAATTAATACTAAAAGGTGTGGTTATTTGTGACCAAAAGGGTCATGGTGCGTCGTATATTGATTCTTTGGTGATTATTATTATTGTTTAATGTTGTTTTATGTGTCAATAATCAATACATTAATCAATATAATTTAAGCAAGTCAAAAGGTTAATCTACCTTAAAGCAGCGTCCAATCACTTACTGTTATGAAATAGATAAGCCAAGGGTGCTCTTTGGGGATAATTTCATTAGAGTTGTAGTTTTAGGTTCATATCAATTTATTAATAATATATTGTCTCTGCTCACAAAAGTATAAGCCCCTTTAGCTCAATAATCTATCCCAATATCAATGGCATCTCATTGTGCTCCGCTATACACAATTCTGTCTTTATAAAAGAACTTCACTTTATTCTTATTTTTCACTCTTTGTTGCCTTTTTCCCCTATTCTACCTGTTAATATATTCATCTTTCATTGTTTATTCTGCCACCCTTGCTCTTAATGTCTGTCATGAAAATGGATTGTCATATATTTATCGGGTGGGTCGAATGAGAGAAATAAACATTTGTCCTCATGGAAAATGAAATTAAAAGTAAAAGTTTTTATTCCATAGCACCTGACAACGTTTGTGTTGGATCGGAAGGAGGGAATGATAACCATTGATGATGGCATAAGAAAGCTGAAATTGCTTGATGCGAAGGGCAAAGTCTGGACACAAGATATGACTCTTCAAGTAGATGACAAAGCTGTTATCCTGTCAGACGTTGAGTCAAAAGTAAGTCCTTAACTGTAACGTAATGGTTGTTACTCTAGAAATGTTGATGAGATGTAATAACTATCATTGCAACATTATCTGTAATGTACGTTTATCCCGTGAAGGTTGAATCTTTTTCTCTTTCAGATTTATGTTTAAATCTTAGCATAATTCTTTTGGCCACCAGTCACACTCTCACACACATACACTTGTACAGAGTGATCCATTCAAACTTTCTATATTTAGGTTTGCAGGCTTTAAAAACATCAATTCATCCCACTCACACATCGCACTGGAAAAGTCCAGTAATTTGACAATACGCATGGCAACAGTTCACCCAAAATAGTCAGTCATATCCTTATCAAGGTTTTCAGTCTTGTTGGACCTCTTCAGTGCCTCATAAGCTAGCAGAGATACTCAGATTCTGTTGATGAATTTTGTGCAGACTTTGTGTGAGATGCTGTAACAAAACTGTGATTTAATCGTTTTATTCTTAACGCATGGGTCATATTCAAAATGGAATACTGTGATGAGTTAATAACAGCTCCACTTAATAAACAACCATAATCTCAGTTTTACTGTTAAGGTTTCTGCCCTGGCTTGTAGCTCAGCACAAAACACAGAGCAATCATGGGCGAAAGTAAAAAGACAAGGATATACGTCTTTAGTTTGTCAAAAGTGTACTGTGCATTATTTTATTCGCTTTTTAATGTTTAACTTACAACTGAATAATTGTGGCAAACTATTAAATGCTCAGTGCAACTTCAGATTACTTTTCAAGAACAGAAAATATTAATCACTAGGGAGGACAGGAAACACAAGATGTTTAGGTCCTAACTAGAGCAATTTGAGTGAAGAAATCATTGGCAGTTTATCTGAAACTAGATTCCGATTAGAGGCACCCAGGAAGGAATCAAAGTAATACACAGTAAATATCCCCAGATATTCATCAAATAGTATAGTAAATCGGGATACATAGGATGCCTTGGAGGATAGATGATATGGCCTTGCTGAGCTGGTTAAAGTGCAAGTGAAGGAATTTATGGAATATGAGGGGCAACGAGTTTCAGACAGCCCAGACGCCCACCATCTCCTTCCCCAGTTATCTTTCTGTGGCCAGCATCACGCGGCTGATGAGCAGCATAGCCATATTGTGGCCGAAGGGTGGAATGAAACGAAGATTGGTACCAAGACACTTGCCTATGAATAAGTTCAGATAAATTACAAAAAGGCTCTTGATAACCTTCCAGCGCTCCAGTAACTAAAAGAAAAAGTTCAGGTCCTGAAGCATAAATTAACTATTGCAGCGATATACAATCACAGTTGGATTCCATTCAAAACGTTAAACAAAGTATATACTTTGGTCTGGCAGCAATAGTCCATCATAACAGGAGTTATTTCTTAGCATCAGACCCACAGTCACTTCAGGATACAGAACTGAGAACAGAGTAACAAAAGCCTTCAGCACATGAGAATTCATTTGAAATGATCATACATGTTATTGTCATTATTGTTAAATTAATTTCGAAAGCTCTCAGTAACAATTCGTCATCCTTCCTTGACAGCAATTAGAGTGACCAGCAAGGATTTAAGCGGTTTAGTAACCTGACCGAGGTGTGCAATGTTTCGCACAGATATAGACAGGCTGTTCCTTAGACGCACAGCTTGTATGGAGAATGCTCTGCAACCCTGCCCGAGAAAATCTGAATTTTTTGTTAGAAGGCTGCTTCTGCCTATCACAGAACAATATCTAGTAAAGGTGTTCCTCAAGTACGACAGTACAGAGAGATTTGAAAAGAATGCTCTTAGCTACCGGTAACCAGTGCAGTTTCTTCAATTCAGAGAAGTATGATGAAATTTGTGGAAGTGACCGGGCCAGAGGAGTTGCAGCATTATGTATACGCGAAAGACGTTTTGTCAAATAACCCCAAAACTTAGCCCACTCCAATTAGTACACATTCCACATATACATTTATGAGTAAACTTGGCTGCAGTTTTCTTACATGCATGTCCTCTACGTTATACATCATTGACATCGTCAATCATAGTGGTCAGTCAAAATTCAAGGTGACAAAGCGATAATACAATATTACAGTGTCATAACTCATTCGGAGTGCCAGAAATCATTCTTGACATGATCATAAATCATATTTAGGAGACCGGTCATAAGTCACTGTTGATAGATTATACATCATCTCCGCCATAGATTTTCATTTTGACAGAATCATAAAACTTCACTGCATGACATGTCATAAAACATCAATGGTTGACATGTCCTAAAGCATCTCTGCCATATGTCAATCAAATCCTTGTCGTTTGCTTGTCATTATTCTGACACCTTTTGTTGTTGAGGCCATCCTCCATGATGTATTTTTAGCGTCATAAAGTTTTGTAGGCCCTTTCTCTGATTGTGAGGGTGGGTAGCCTCTTACTGCTGTTAGGCTGAACTCACTACCTTGTCTGTCCATATTGTGCCCTGCCGACTGGTGGGTCTGAGTTGTGAGTGCCGTGCTCTGCTTACTCCCCCGTCTGACTAATTACCCTGCCTTAAGGCATCCCAAGGTAAGTGGGCTTCCTCTGGCACACCGCCCTCCTGTGTGCCTCCTTTACCAACCAGTCTACCTTTTTTACAGCCATGCCACCTGTTTGGCTCACGTCCCCAGGTGGCTCCCCCTTTTGCCTTTTTGGGTTTGCTCCTTCTTCCTCTTTTCACTGCATCCCTCAGCTCCCCATCTGGCTCTCACGAGTACAACTCAGCGTCCCGGCCGTCAGGCCTCCCAAAGATCACTGTTATGGCAATACATTCCTTTCTGACAGCCCACCCACCCAGCTGGTTTTATGCTTTAATGAAGCAGCTTGAAGATGCTGTCTTCGCCACACTGGCGGTGGTCTCCCGACTGTTGCCTTCTCTTGTGATACCATACTTGTAAATTCAGCCCAGATTAACATATGCCTTTGGTCAAGCACTCCTGCAGCTCGAATCATCCATCGGACCATGGTCTTGGTTGCTCCAGGATCCTTTGGGCTGGGATACCTTGTCGCGGACTCAATAAAGACTGTTGTCTAATGTCTGGTGATTGGTAATTGTTCAGCAGCAGGCCCTTACATGCCTGGGTAAGCTGCCTAACCAAGGACCCAAGGCCCCTGGTAACCCCGGCTGTCAGCATGGAAGAGCATTCACCTCACTCCAGGGACCTTTCCTTTGGTCCACCAGTGCCATACCCCGACTAGAGGGAAGAGGTATCCAACAGTAGATGTCCTCATCAAGCACATGTTGACCCTTGTACTCAGTTTTCTTATTGTCTCACCAGCTGAGTCCTAAAGACCAGCTAGCTGCTTAGCGGAACTGTGTTCTGTGCTCTTCTCAGTTAGTTCTACCAACCTAGTTTGCCTCAAACCTGTGACATTTATTCAGGACCTTTCTCTCCTGCCCAGGTTTGCTAATATTAGTGGGTTTGACTTCCCCTGGTTATGCTACCAGGGCCAAATGTAGCACTTGGTGCACCAGACCTTTGATAATATTGCATTACAGGAAACTTGGACGATATCTATTGTACTGCATACTGGTTATCCTTGTTACTCCCTTGCAGCTCGATCTTCCAATTCAGGCCAAGCTAGGGGTGTTTATCTCTGTAGTTGAGATAATTCTTTAATGCCCAGGCCACTTCCATTAATATGGTTAGTCCTTTGGCGAGAGTTTCATATTGTGGGTGATATCACTACTCACGTTTTAATTTGTAGGGACTTACATTTCATTTTTTGTAGAAGTGATTGAGCCAGAGGAGCCGCAGCATTCCTTATACGAGAAAGACATTTGATCAAAGAATCTGAAGCTCCGAAGAACAAAGAATTGCTGTAGTCTCACTGACTAAGTATAGTAGCTTCAGTGGCATAACAAAACTTGGACTCCCCCTTGCAAAGTACTTGGAGGGGGCCCCATCCACCGGGACCCATTCAGGGGCCTGTTACCTTTGCATAGTGTACTCTGCTGAGGGGCACCCCTGGAGCTCGAGCCCCACCCTTGCAATGTGGGGACTGCGGGGGGTCTTTGTTATGGTTCTAAGTAGCTTGAAGAAGCAATTGAGCAGCCATGTGACCCCTGCTGGAGCACGATTTCATAGGCAAGCAGTGATGCCGCTAGCACATGTGCAGGGAGGTGTAGTCAAGATTTGACTTGTAGCCCTATCAAGTTCATCGCATCAAGGGTCAGACTAAGGCATTTTAGTGCTGGTGGCCACATCACTGCACTAAAATGCATTAATCACGCATATTAAAGCTCCTGGGACCAAAGTGTGTGCACGTAGGCACTGCAGCATTCTTATAAACAGTGCGAATTATTTTGGATGGTTCTGTGCTACTGGCGTGCGCAGCCACACTGTCATCATAAGGAGGGGTGAGCATTGCCAGGCTACAAAGTGTGTAGAAAAAGCAGCTTTGGCAACATTTGCCCTCAATAATTACACTGATTGGCTTGGCCTCTCTGGGCCACGTGGTCCTGACTCCATAGTGTGCGCATGAATACCTTTGCTCAGACAGACAGTTTGTGTGTGTTGTTTTTTTTCCCTGCTTTGTACGCTTCGCATAGACAAGGTGGCACTGCGCTGCTCATGGTGGGCAGGGCAGCGGGTGCTCGCAGGATGATTTTGACCCTAAACCTGACTTGATTAACAGTCTCTGGCCAGCCCTGGGATGAGTGCACACTTTAAAAGTGTCAGTGCCAGCTGGCCTGCTCTCAGCTGCAATGACTGAATTCCTCCAGGCGGCGCAGTGTGACTGGAAGGACACAGTCTCACTGGAACTAGAGATGATGGCTGCTGCTGCAGTCACAAGCTCACTAGTGTCTAAGGCCTCCTGGCAGGCACCTCATGGCAGCAATTGAAGATACTTCACAGGCTCAACCTGCCTGGCAGTCACTCCTTGCCATAGGTGAGTTCAGCATGCCTCACTCAAGAAAGCTGACATCTGCAGGGACTTCCACTTTCAGTTGCAGTATTTCATTTACTTTGGTTGTTTCTGATTTACGTTGTCCCTTAAACTGACCTGCACTCCCACTAATTCTGCCACTGTTTTTGTTAGTCTTCCAAATTGAAGCAACCGTAGTTGAAACGGAGTAAGATAAACGCTCGTAAATTAATGAGCGGGAAAAATACATTATGAAGCTTCAGTTTATACAATCACTGCAGATGTCTTTGCGTAGGTAACCAGAGAAGAACGTCATTAAATCCAGGTTGTGGCAGTGACTGATATTGATTTGTGTATTTATAGTCCCAGACTGTGGCTGAAAGCACATTGCACATGCAAGTGACTTTAAAACTATATTGCACACAGTGTACGTAGGATGCCACAAAATGTGCACAGAGAGTATAATACAAAGCAATTTCGCAATACATATGTAATGGAAATTGCATATAAAATTACATGTGTTGAAATGCACTCTTTTACATTCTAAAACCTCAGTTACTAATGTCGCTCATACCTACACTGCAACTATGGAAATGTCAGTCTGAAAACCTTGGCAGCTATGTCACTCTTAGTCGTTAAAATGTCACTCATAATTATACTGACATTATGAAAATGTCACACACAGCAATCTGAAACATTGGCAGCTGTGGACTTGTAGCCTACTTAGATTGTCGTTTTTGTTTTCCTTGCTGACATGCTTGAGAATCCTGTACTAGGTGTCCTGAGTCCACCGCAGCTCAGTGCAGGTGCAATGGCCTGTACTCCAGAAAGCTGACAGTTTGGCCACACTACCCTGTGGGCCGAGGAAGTGACAGCAACCACCAAACTGCCTGCCTTCGCCGCACATGGGATAGCACGTGGGCATGGTGAGACTCAGGGCAGGATAATCAAGAGTCTGTAGTTAGCCTTGAGTAATTAAGTCTCTGAGATGCAACTCTCAGCTCATCTGTTGTGCCAGTGTGGTAAGAATCTGATCAAAATATCAGCAAGAGAAATATTGCATTTGTTTTCCAGCATCCAAAAAACGTATGCAGCACAAAGAAATTCATTTGGAAAGGATTTTCGCAAAACTCCTTCGGAAGAGATCAGTAAAGAGGGCCTGTCAGGAAATATTCCACGCATGTTGCCTAATATTTAAAGGGCAGTGCTATTGCACTGCTGAGAGACGACCCAAAATGCCTGTTTTACAAACTTGGCTTGGCCAGTAGCAGGTGATTTGATATCTCATGAGAAGGCGCTTCGATCTACAGTTCCCTGACAATGAAGACCAGCGTCCAAAAAGATAGAAGTGTTGTGGCATAAAAGCTAAACACCGATTTTTTTTACATCAGGTAAGTACATAGCATACTACTAGACAAAATAATGATTTATCATTGGTATATAGTCCACCTCAAATAATCGGGAAAAGTGCACCATTAAAGGACATTGCTTCAAGAATATGCCGCGCTTCCATGTGGATTAAAATAGCACATTCATTGAGGGGTCAGATTTGGCACCTGGAGCAGTCTTCATAAAACAACATGGACCAATGTGTCTTGACAGTGACATCATTTTAAACCCATTTGAACAGAGTAGAGGATGTACCAGCACCGTTGCTCTACATGGAATAATTGGTCCTTGTGATCTTCTCAACGAGTTCTACAATAAAACCTTGTTAGTAAAAGTTCCCAAACCCTTTTTATACGTTCATTGTTATATGAGCATCAACTGCTTTTTCTTGGCTTGTTCTCAGAGAGGTAGGATGCCAATAAATTGCTTGAAGATCTCTGCAGCTGCCCACCAAAAAGTCCTAACCGTCATACACCATAGGGATAAGAGCAGGAACAAATTACTAGCATCTAATGGTCCCGGAGCCGTGCATTCTTTGCAGGTTACCACTGTGTGCGTTTTACCTCCCTGGGGATTGGTGACTCATAATTGAGAATCAACATTTCAGCACTTATACAGGCCCTCCTATTGGCTGGGAGGGAAGAGCGCAGAGGATTGTTTTGAACAGTAGGAAATGCACTTTAGTTTTGAAGCCTACGGCAATACTGCAGCAAGGGAAAATCTTAGCAATTTAGTTTAGGAGGGCTTTCCAATATCACAATTGATACCCTGTAGACAGAAGGATTTACCCTCCATGGTTGCACATAAACCACTTCGATCAACGTTCTCATGCAGTGTGTGTGTGTGTGTGTGTGTGTGTGTGTGTGTGTGTGTGTGTATATATATATATATACACACACACACACACACACACTGGAAACAAAACAAAGGTTACAGGGGCGTTATAGTCAGATTTTACACACACTAAACCATAGAAATATCTCAAGGAGCTATAACTCGCCCTAAGGCAACTATAACTCGCGCCCTTGCTGTGCAGTTTTCTCATCAGTGATTTTATTGCAAATGTTGCTGTGATATTTCAATGATGTCATAGATGATGTCCTGACTGATGTAATATGTGGGGTATGTAGTGCATGGTGAGGGTGTGAGCATTCATAACAACACAACTTCTCAAAAGACATTATTTGTCACAGCACAGTGCATGGTAGAGTGGTAAGCTATAGTTAGTGTTGTCTGGTTAGTGAGCTGAAAAGAGTGTGCAAAAAGGTCCACTTCCTATAGCAATTTGAAGGTGGTGGATAAATTGTAAATTAAAGTTATAACTATATCTGTAGAATGTTTATATTCTGTGTAGTTTCAACTTGGTTTGTATAGGAAAATAAGTTTTCCGGACTATACTTAAGCTTTAACCTTTGATTTTTGCATTGAATTTCAGTGTTTTAAAAAATATGTTAATTAAAAACTGTTTCAAATACAAGAGATAAGTGTTGCAAGTGGAGAGTTATGTGGAGTGTCGCACACTACTGTGGAGAAGAGTGTTGTAATTCTACTGTCATAAAATTGAGTATTGTAGGTTGGAACAGAGTAGAGTGTAGTAGCATATTATACAGTGTAGTGGCATGGTGTCTCTTATGCTGGAGTCAGTTATCATAGACTGGAGCAGTGAGTTGTAGAGTGGAATGGCTTGTTGAACAGTAGAGTTGGGTGAAGTAGAGTGTTATAGAGTGGAGTTTCGTCAAGTGGAGTGTCGTAGAGTACAGTGGAAAAGTGTCATAGAATGGAGCCCCATGTCATATAGTGGAGTGGCGTATTGTAGAGAGTAGTTGAGTGGCATGTTGGCGAGTGTCATTCAGTGTAGTACAGTGGCATGAAGTGAATGGACATAGAGTGGTTTGGAGTGTCATATAGTGTAGTACAGTGGAGGTGCATATAGTGGACAGTAGAGCAGTGTAGAGTGGAGTATAGTACAGTGACGTAGAGTGAAATTAAATGTAGTAGAGTGGAGTGGCCTACACTGGAGTGAGGTAGTGTTGAGTTGAGTAAAGTGTTTTCGAGTGGAGTGGTGTGTGGTAGATTACAGTGGTGAGGCGTGCAGTTGAGTGGAGCGGCATAGTGTACAGTTGGGTAAAGTTTCATAAATTGGAGTGTCCTGTTGCACAGTAGAGTGTAGCGGGGTGTCATGCAGTATTGGAAAGTGATGTAAACTACTTTAGAGCAGAGTGGCATACAGTGTACTTTATTTTTGTGGGGTGTTGTACAGTAAAGTGTTGTAGAGTGTGGTACAGTGGATTGGTATACAGTGTTAAAGTGCAATAGCATTGAGTGACATAGAGTGGAGTTGTGTACAGTGTAGCAGTGAGTAGTGTGGAGTACTGTGTCAGAGTAGAGTAGAGTAATTGGGGTGCAGTGGCAAATTGCATTGTGTAGTGCCGTATAGTGGATTAGAGTAGTGGCATACAGTATAGTAGTGTTGTACTGTGGAGAGAAGGATTATAAACAGGGGTAAATGGTTAGTGTCATACAGTGTCAGTGTTGTAGAGTGAAGTTGCTTAGAGTACCGTTGTGTGTAAAACAGTGGGGCTGAGTGGAGTGAATTGTATAATAACAGAGAGGTAAAGCGCTGTGAAGTGCTATAAAGTACTGTAGAGTAAAGTACAATAGAGTGTATTGGTGTGTCGTAGAATAGAATGATATGGAGTGAAGGGACTGGTGTAGTGTAGGTAGTAAACTGGAGGGGGATCTGGTAGAGTGCTGTGTCGTGTAGGAAAGTGTTGTATAGTGAAAGAGCATGTTTTACATTAGAGTGTACGAGTAGACTATAGAGTTGGACAGTGGAGTGTACAGTGATAGAGTGGAGTAGAATGTCGTAGAATGCCATGAAGTGTGGTAGACCTTTATAAAAATGGAGCTCTATAGAATGGAGGAGTGTCATGCAGCATAGAGTCAAGTGTATTACTGTACAGTGGAGTAGCATACAGTGGAATAGCGTACAGTGGAATACTGTACAGTAAAGTGTAGAAGAATGGAGTGGCATAGAATGGAGTAGCGTAATGGTGTGGAGTAGGGTACAGTTGATTGGCATTGAGTAGGGTGGTATACATTGAAATGGCATAGTCTAGAGTCAAGAAAACATATAAATTGAGTTGAATCTCATAGTTGTAGAGTGGAGTGCTGTGTCAACAGTGTTGAAAACTGGAGTAGTGTGTTTTATAATAGATTGTACTGGGCACAGAGTTGAGTGCAAATTTGGACCTTGAAATGTACAGGGACGGAGTGAGGTAGATTTCAGTAGAGTGGCATTATATAGAGTGGAGAAGAGTACACTGTAAGAGTGGCATTATATAGAGTGGAGAAGAGTACACTGTAATTGCGTAAAGTGTAGTAGCATACAGTGGACTGGCATAGAGTGTAATAGAGTTTGAGTGGTTACCAACCTTTTGACTTCTGAGCCCACCCACCCAGACTCAATACTAGAATCGGGGGGCGTCCAAGCAATTTGTACAATTTAAATTTCAAACATTAAAACAGTAATTTGCAAAAATATACACACCAAACAAATACTCAAATTACTAAAGATATAATTATTTTATATAGGTAAAAAAATCGAAACATTTTAATGGGAAAGTTGGTGCTGCATCTCAGCAACTAATGTTTCAATGTTTGGTTTTATTTTGGAAAGTTGAATCCTCAGGTCAGATGCTACATTTCGCAAGCAATTTCTGTATTTGTTTTTTGTAGGTGCATAAGATTTGAGAAAGTTTTTTCACATTAATATGTGGTTGGGAAAATAAATGAAACCTTTTAGGTGCCTCTCACCTCTCCATAGCCCCTTTTTCACATGTATTTCAATTGTTCCATAGCACCTCATACCAGTGTAGGGTGTCGGAGCACTTTATTTCACACACATTTAGAGACAATGAACCATATGTGGGTAAATCAGTGTATCGAAAATGTTACATAAGGCAATGGGAGACTACACGTTGTAGGATTCACGTCATCCATACTGGTATGCATTTTCTAAGAATCCTTGGTTTGGAGAAGGACATAACACAGTGGTTAGCGTTGACTTTAATGATTGACATTTACTTCTGAGCAAACTAACCTTTTTAGCAGCATCAAGATAATGAATGACCGGGAAAAGACATAGATTTTTAACTTGTACTATGCCGTTTGCATACAGATTTTTGATGGCAGTCCATACCTCACGGTGCTAGATTAAGATAGTAAGTTATGAACTGCACAGTAACAAAATAATCTTGGTGCCAAAAGCAGTAACCCACTGTGCTGTGCACGTAAAATACTTTTCTTTGATATGCATGATGCACGTTTTTTGCAGCAGGCATTTTAACCATGCACGATACCTTAGATAAGTCAAAACTCCCACTAGACAAAACCCCGTCTCCCTCCAGCAGGTACCTTAATCATCAAAGTTATCTTGACGCTCATTTGTGCCTAAAAACTGCTGGATGTACAAGGAACTTTGCAGTACCTTTAAAACCCCTGCACAAATAAATTAACAAATATAAAAGCATGCACATGTTTCTGTCCAGAAGCTCCTACTGGAAAATTGCCTTCCTGCAGGCCCAAGCCTTGAGATGCCTACAGACCCCCTAGGAATGTATCATGGACCCCTGGGGTGGTGGTGGTCAGGGGTGGGGGGCGCATCGGTCCCCAGTTTTGGAACCACTGGCATATAGTGTATTAGCATACAGTGGAGTGATGTGGAGTGGGGGTAAAGCAGAAAAGAATGACGTTGTGTACAGTATAATAGCATAGAATGGAGTAGCATACAGTGGAGTGGCATGGAGTGGCTTAGAGTGGAGAGGTGTAGACTAAATGAGTAGTGTACAGTGGAGTGGGGTAGAGAGAAATAGCATACTGTGGAGTGGTGTGAAGTGGTGTCCAACGGATTAGCGTAAAATTGAGTTGCGTCGGGTGGTGTAAACTGGAATGGCATAGAGTGGTGTAGCATATAGTGGAGTGGCATACAGTGGAATAGCATAGAGTGGAGTGGTGTACCGTAGAGTGGCATAGACAACTAGCATATAGTGGAGTAGCGTACAGTACAGTGGTGTAGGCTGTAGTGGCTTATACTGGAATGGGGTAGAGTGTAAATCATACAGTAGAGTGGTAAATAATGGAATCGTATAGAATGAAGTGAGGTAGAGTGGAATATTGTAGACAGGAGTGGCGTACAGTGGTGTAGGTTAGATTATAATAGCATACAGTGAAGTGCTGTACATTGGAGTTGGGTCCAATTGAATAGCAAAAAATGAAGTGACGTACATGGAGTGCCATACACTGGAGTGGCATAGAGAGGAGAAGCATACAGTGAAGTGGTACACAGTGGAATAGCATAGCGTGGGGTGGCATACAATTGAGTGCGTAGAGTAGAACAGTTTATACTACAGTAGCATATAGCAGAGAGGCATACAGTGGAGTGGCATCTACTGAAATGGTGTAGAGTGGAATTGCATACAGTGTGATAGGGTAGAGTAGACTGGCATAGAATGGAGTTGTGTACAGTGTAATAGAGTGGAGTGGCGTATAGCAGAGTGATGTTCAGTTTAATAGTGGAGTGGTGTAGAGTGGTTTGGGGTTAGAGTGTAATAGCATAAAGAGGTGTGGCATACGTTGGAGTGGGGTCAACTCGATTAGCATAGAATGATTTGGCATAGAGTGGAGGGCCGTAAACTGGAATTTTCTTAGAGTGGAGTAGTTACACTGGGGGGCATACAGTGGAATGGCTTAGCGTGGGGTAGCGTGGAGTGGGGTAGACTGGAGTGGCGCACAATGGCATTGCGTACAGTGTAATAGTGTGGAGTCGAGCAGTTTAGAGTGGAGTCTCGTATAGTGGAAAGGCGTAGATTGGAGTAGATTATAATGGAGTGGCCACCATGTCACGGCATATGGATGTATGTGAAATTTAGCAGCGATGTAGATTATGGTGTGCAGAGTAATACAAAACAGCAAATTGCACTGCTGTACAAACATGGTGGCCTTGCATTTTGTTTGTAAATCTGACTTAAATATTGCATTGCCCATGCGACACCATTGGTACGCAAGGGTACCGCAATTTAGTAGTGCACTTAGGTCTTAGTTATATTTTGTGCCATGGTATCCTGTGATAACTTTGCGGTATACTGTGTTACATGGAGATGACAAGCCAGTATATAATTGAGCAATGGCTGTTTTTTTTTTTTTAATAAAGAGTCAGCCATATTGTTTTTACTACACTTTGGCTATGTTCATTGTTAGGGCCTTGGATCTAGGTAAGCAGTAGGTCCCTACCTATTACCACACTAAGTGGTAATAGGTAGGGACATTTATTTATTTTTTTACATATTTGTAACCAAGTTTACGACCTTGTACCGCAGTAGTTCCACAGAATTTTGGGAAATTGAGCAAAAGTACACCGGTGACATAAATCACTAAGTGTAAATGCCTTATTACTTCAAAACTACTTACCCTACTTGACTGCAAGACCCAAAAAGCTTCATCTCTGCACCATAATGTATAGTCCTGCTAAATTTCATGTAAATTCATTCAGCTGTTTTCTCCCTACATCAAATACAATAGTCCATCAAAAAAAAAAAATGCATTGGTGGAAAAATTTGCTCTGGGACCCCCTTAATGATTGACTACAAAAATGTACAGCATCTCAAAATGTAGAAATTGCTATAGATTTGGAAACGTTTGTGTTCATTTGTCAAAAGGGTGGAAAGTATTAGGGAGCGAATATCTGAGGAATTCCTATCTTTGGGAATCTAACTAGAACTCTAGAGTGGCAATCAGATGCAATGTGTTTTATTTATTTTTATCTATTGTATTTGTTATGTATCAATCAATCAATCAAAGTATTTATAAAGCGCACTACGTACCCGTGGGGGTTTCAAGGCACTGGAGGGGGGTGGGGAGGGAGCTGCTACTGATTGAAGAGCCAGGTCCTGAGGCGTCTTCTGAAGGTGAGTAGGTCTTGGGTCTGCCATAGGGTGGTCGGGAGGGAGTTCCAGGTCTTGGCGCCGTGATAGGAGAAGGATCTACCGCCGGAGGTCTTTCGTTAGATGCGGGAAACGATGGTGAGGGCTGCGGAGCGGAGCTGGCGGGTGGGGGTGTAGAGGCTGAACCTGGTGTTCAGGTATGCTGGTCCGGTGTTGTGGAGTGCCTTGTGTGCATGGGTGAGGAGCTTGATTGTGATCCTCTTGTCTACGGGGAGCCAGCGAAGGTCTCTCAGGTGGTGGGAGATGTGGCTGCGGCGGGGTACGTTGAGGATCAATTGGGCGGAGGCGTTTTGGATGCGTTGGAGGCGTCGCAGGTGTTTGGCCGGGATGCCTGTGTAGAGTGCGTTGCTGTAGTCTAGCCTGCTGCTGACGAGGGCCTGTGTCATGGTTCTTCTTGTTTCAGTTGGGATCCACTTATAGATGTAGTTGCCTATTGGTTTACATAATCATGTGACTGTACATGGATCTTTCCATTGTTTAATGTATTATATATGAAACTTTAATATGTTTTCTAGTTTGTTTTTTGTGCTACTTTTAGTAGTATTGTGCTACAAGATATCGCTAAGATGAAAAATCTTATAACTTAACATTTACTTACTCTGTGTACCTGCAGTACACCACAGACTCAACTGCACCCCCTACTGTGTTACTGCCAAATTTCATAAAATTCAAGCCAACGTTTTTTGCGCTGTGCAAAATACAAAAGTCTCTGGAAAATGCATTGGATTTAAAGCCAATGTTGCCCCCCCCCTTTTTTCTTTGCACTCCCTTAACCAAATGACGCAAATCTTAGCCCTCCCAAAATAAAAACATGGGAGGCAGGTCTGCAAAGTTTAGCACACATTGGTCAAATGAGTGAGTTACAAAAGGGACAGAAAGTGTATCTGTGTGTTGTTTTTTTCCATATATTACCTAGTGACGGTAACCACTAAGTAGTTATAGTTAGGTCAGCTGTTCCATAGGAAACACATTTTTGTGCTGCTGTCAATCTTTGCACCAATTGCCGAATCTCCACAAAACAGTGCCACTTTTTGATTATTTTCTACACAGAGAGGTTTAGGGTGATCTGTCAATAGCGGGTCAAGAAAAAAGTGTGGGGGGGGTCTCGCAATGCAAAGTCCCCATGTATTTTCTATAGACTACTTTAAGATGAGCTACAGCAAAGCTGCTGAATAGAATTACACCAATTTTGGAAGGAAGCTACATCTTGGCACGCAGATTGTGGTTTGTGCGATTTAGTGTAAATCAGTTTAGTAGTTTTCAAGAACTTTATGTTCAAAATAATGATATAGCTGGACAGTTGGTCTTTGCTACCACAGGAGTCAGACTCCCATGGGAGGGAGGTCTCTGAGTGGCTGCCAGCAACGTGAGAAAAATGTTGCTGATTGTTATTACAGCACTAGGGGACTTAGTCCCCTGTCCTGAAGTTAAAAATAAATAAATAGTAATAAGGGGGTCAGTGTAGGGATACTCTGACCCCTAGGCCCCATGTGGGGGAATCAGAGGGAGAGGGGGCCAAAAAGAAGAAAAAAAAAGTAAAAAAAAATGCTGCGCTCCTGCAAAATAAGAAAATTTTGGCTGGGCTGATTCATTAGTGAGAGGCCCAAGGTAGCCCTCCCCTGGGTGAAATCATTAGAAAAGGGGAGGGGATGGCTGTGCGGTCCCTGAGTCTCCAGAAGCCCAGGGATTGCATCCCCGGGGCCAATTTTATTAATGAATAGAAGGGGGTTGCTTGGCCCCCTCCCGAAGCCATTAAGGGCCTGTGGAGCCCACCTCGAGGTGGGGCTGAAATGTTGTATAAAGGGAAGGGAAGAGGGGTACCCCCATCCCCTGGGGCCGCTTTCTTTAATGAAGGGGGGGGCTGGGCCAAACTTTGGTCAAAAGGGGAGGGGGGAATGCAAGGCCCCACTCTCCAAGCCATTCAACTCCTGTGTAGCCTGAAATTTGGTTAAAAAAAAGAAAAAAAAGAAAAGGGGGCTTGGCCCCTCTCCCAGGTCTCTGAAGGCCCCAGGGACCACATCCCCTGGGTGCCCATTTCTTTAATGAAGGAGTGGGGGGGGGGGCAATTTGGCCACCTTGTCTGAGCCATTCAAGGCCCTGGTGACCCCATCCCCTGCAGTCGGCTCACATCGTGTGTCCCGGGAGCCCACCCCAGGACATGGCAGGGTTTCCCTTCCAATGCGGGCAGGGAAACCTGTGTTTGCTCTCGCTTGGCAGGAGAATTTTTTAATCTCCTATCAAGTGGAAGCAAACCCCAAGTCCACTTCCAGTGGGCAGGAGCTTTGAAAATGCTCTTGCCGGCTCGGAGTGAACCTTTGATCTGTTTCCCTGCCCAGAGGGAGCAGCATTAGGAGCCGCTCCCTCCGTGTGGGATCAGTGGTGGCTTCCGCTGCATGCACAAAGCTGACAGAGGCTGTGGGTTCCTTGGGGCCTCCCCTGTGGCACCCCCCAACTCTATGGTGGGTGCCCTGGGTGAGCACCAGGGGTCCCATATTTAATAATACAGGCCCTTAGGGCTGACAACTGCTCAGTGAGGGGGGGGGGGGGGGACACAATCCCCTCCCCTTTTAACTTGCACGTTAGACCCAAAGGGGTACCACATAGCCCCTCTCCTTTAAAAAAGTAAAAGGCCCGGGGGATGGGATCCCTAGGGCCTAAAGATGCTCCCTTTTAACTTGTATGTATGCCCAGTTGGATGGGATCCCCAAGGCCTGATAAGGCTCAGGGAGGGAGGCCGCTTAGCCCCACTTCCCTTTAAAAAAAATAATAATAATGATAATAATTGTTAAATATAAATAAGGCACTATGGCCAACCCTCCTCCACTGCATAGGAGTAAAGGCTGTGCGCAGCAGGGAGTTGACTTTATGTATGGCAATAAAATATTACTTTAATAAAAGCCCTAGAAATTAACTGAAATAAAAAATAAAAAAAAGGTTCAAGTAACATTATAGTTAGGTGAATTTGTCAGTGACAACTTTAACGTTTGGAATTAAAAAAGTAAAAATACAGAAATTGACCAGTTATACTTAGCAGGGCTAACAATAATATGCACCCCCTCCCCCATGCACTGCTTATGATCACATATTACATCACTCATGACATGTTCTATGACATCACTGATAATCTCATCTAGTCAGTGTACTGGTTTGTTGTATAGTTTACGTAGAGGTGGGTAACTACCATACTACTTTTCTACCCAATCTTGTACAGCCTGGACCTGGCTAATGGGTGCAAATGTTTACAAAATGCACAATAGGTGTGTAGCGGTATTGAACACATTATAAATCTTTGTATTGAAGATAAATAACTCTGTGTGCAGGCAACAGTTGTCAATTTGCGTTCATTATGTTCCACACAAGTTTTTTGGTAATGCAGAAAATGTTTCCAGCAGGACAAAGATTCTGTATTCTGCATACTAAGTATTTTAAGCATCCTTGAGTTATTGGGCAGAATAGTCTCATCATGACAGTTTCTACTTAATATAGAAGACTGTGTGCGCCAGGTACTAACCTATGTACATGTGCTTATTTTGCTTCCGAAGATGGGCTATCTGTAGTTTTCACCACAGTATGAAGGCTGCAGGTGGTATGATCTTTTGCACCTTCAGACCTTGGCTATTTTAAGTGACTAGTTGCTCTGTGGGCAAGTTTGCACAAAGTGTACACTGTTCTTAGTAGTTTTTTTAATGCTCCTTGGCATATTTCTCTTGAATTTCACTGTCTGCAAACTGTGTGGTACAGAGTAAACTTTCTCCATTGAGTAAAGAGTGTTACTGTACTCACTTTACTACATATACCCCCTTCGTTTCTCAATGTAGGTTCAGAAACTGTCAGGGGTTGAATATGATTAAAGACTGCCTATAGTAGGGCATTAGTTATATAACATGGCTTGAGTATCTTTTGGGGTTTGGTTTTCCCTGGAAATTTGTATACATATTGAACACTGTGTGCAGAATAGGACACCCCTTCATTTGTGATTCATAGCCAACATGAACTCAGCTACCCATAAAGTCTATGTTTACCTGTGAGGTTAAATATGATAGCAGCAATAATGCTTTATATTATTTATGAATTAAATTTTGAACTGTTTTGCACTTAATTTCATAGCTCTAATGCTATACTGGTTTATTGATGATGTCATCAGTGATGTCAAGCCCTGGACACCTCGATCTCAGAAAGTGATGCCATCAGAAATGCCTGTTTCTGTACTGGGCTTACAATTGCTGAACTGCTGCAGATGGGTTTTCAACCTGGCGTTAGAAAGGTTTCCTAAAACCAATCAAGTTCTTAGTGGCCCTAAGTCCAGCTGACAAATTGTTCCACAACTGGGTAGCTCTGACCTTAAAAGTCCTCCCTCCTACTGCTCGAGCCTTCCTGAATTTCGGTAATTGAATTTGAGTTTGCTGTGGTAGAGCGGAGGCTTCTAGCGGGCTGATAGAATTCAAACCTCTGTTGCTGCAATTTAGGACCTGCTCCATTCACTGCCCTGTGGATGATACAGAGAGATTTGAATATTAATTGTTTATCCATTGTAATATTTTTACAGCTGTAGATGCTGAGTCCATTCTTGACATATTTAGGACCAATGTAGCAGCAAACCTTTGCGCCCTATACAGTCTGTTAGTCTGGTATGATGGTAATCCCAGCATAAGTGCATTTCAATATTCTAATCTACTCAAGGTCGACCCTTGGACCACTAGTTTACCTGCTGGCTAGGGCAACAGAGGAACAATCTTCCTTGGATTTTCCAGGAGCCCAAAAACAAGTTGCTGCTGATTTGTTTCAGTTTAATGAGTCAAGTGATCATCCATGTAGACGGCTAAATTTCGCACCTCTGTGGTGGGTTTCAGATCGTTAATATCTGCCCGTGGCCAAAACTTCTCCGGAAGCACTCTTGGCTGGGAAGAAGGGGTGCAAAGAAGAAACTCTGTTTTCCCTTCATTAAATTTGATGTGATTCTTTTTAAGCCATCCGGCCATCTTTTTTATGCAGTACTGGAAATTCACAATTGACTGGCATTTGTTCTTCTCATAAGTTACAATCAGTTGTGTGTCATCAGCATTGTTCACAAAAGTGATTTCATGAATTTTAATTATCTTAAGCAAGGGGCGAGTATAAATATTGAATAAAGTAGGGATCAGAGATGATCCCTGCAGTACTCCTTGTTTCACTTTCTTGAATTCAAAGTGGAAATGGGGGGTGGAACCTGCTTGATATTTTTTGTTAAAAAGGACTCAAGCCATTGCAGACATCTGCCTGTCACTCCTACTTCTTTGAGTCTCTGCAGCATAATGCACTGGTTGACTGAGTCAACAGCCGCAGAGAGGTCTAACAAAACTAGTTTGGCTATTTGATTCTCATCTACTGCCATCCTCAAAGCAGCCAGTGTCTCTAACAAAACTGATTCAGTGGCATGAGCTGGACAGAAGCCGTTCTGTTCAACCATCAGAATATTATTAGCCTCAAAGAAGTCTACCAGTTTCCTACTCATGTATTTGTCCACTATCTTGGATGGAAAGGAAACAAGGGATTTGGGGTGGTAATTACTCATTTCATTCCAGTCCACTGAGGGCTTTTTCAGAAGTGGTGTTACTAGGGCTTTTTCCACATCTCCAGCATTTGCCTAGTCTCCTGAGATTGATTTCTGATGTTGATCAGGGCTGGAAAGAGTTCCTCCTCCCTATCTTTCCATACCTGTGTGGGAGGGGGTCTGGCAAAAACCCTGAGGAAATTCTCTGTGCAAAACTCCTAAACTCCTCCTTTTGTATGGGTTCCACAGTATCAAAACTAGTAGACACTTCCCTGCACACACTCACTTTAACAGGATAATCTGAGCTGTTTGTTGTCCTACCAATTTCAGTTAGAATATTTTACATTTTAAGGTGAAAATAATTAAAAAACCTTTCACATAATTCCTGAGAAGGAGGGATATCCTTAGAAGTACAGGATGGTTTAGCCAGGCTGCTAACAACATTGAATATCTTCTTAGGTTTGTTTGATGCTTCAGCAATGAATTTTGAGTAGTAAACTTGCTTAACTTTCCTGATTTCATCTTTATACTCTTTAAGTGCTGACTTAAGCTGCCCTTTGTCCAACTCAAAATGTGTTAAATGCCAGATTCGTTCAGGCTTCTTGAAGTGACTCCTTTTCTCTCTCAAGACTTCTGTATACCACTGCTCAGATGGTTTCTCACGTTAGTCATGATTTGTTCAGGAATAACTACTTCTAAGCTATGCATTATGTGTTCATGGAGGGTATTGTAGTTCTCATTGACTGTCCTCTTTGCTCTAAAGCAACTAGAAGTGTCAAATAGCCTTCTCTTTCTAAGCTTATTGATCTTAGACTAGGGCTTTCCCCTAATCCTAGGTTTCCCCTTTAAGTTGCCTGGGCCTCTATTCAGCCCCTCCAAAGTGAAGGAGGTGAGAGCATGGTCTGTCCAACTAGAAGGGAAAGAAGTTGCTGAGTTAACTAAACTGGTGGAGGCAAATATTAGATTAAAGATATGCCCTGGTTGATGAGTGGGGTCCCACTACTATTTGATCTAGACCCAAAGCCTCAAATCCCGCCACATGTTCCCTTTCCAGAACCCGATTCAATTCTTCCACTTAAACATTAAAGTCACACAACACAATAAAATGTGAGTGAGAGAGAGCAAGAGTGACGAATAATTGCAAAAAGGGCTGTAAACAATTGTTTGAAGGCCCCGGGGGCCAGTAGCACAGTAGACCTGACATTAATGCATTTTGCTTTAAACCGATAGTAAAGCCCAAAACTTTGCTTCCTTGAATTTGCTCTGTTTAAACAATGCTTACTTCCCACGCATCTTTGAAAATAATGGCCACTCCACCCACCACCTCTTTTCTCCTGTCTAGACTGGTGTACTGCTTTCAAGCCTGTCAAACATGTAAAGCCAAGATCCACCTAAGAATCTGAGGGGGGGGGGCAAGTTTCCGTTGTAAAGAGAAGGTCCCAGCTATTATATTCAATAAGAAGGCCTTATATCAGCAGTGTGTTTGACCAGGGAGTGGGCATTAAATAGTGTGTGTGTGTGTATATATATATATATATATATATATATATATATATATATATATATATATATATATATATATTAAAAAAAATTATTTTGTGGATCCGTGTCACTGCATATACATTTTCAACCTTAATTTCTCCAAAACAACGAAACACATTTAACCAAATCAGAAAAAGCACATTTCCTAGATAAATATTAAGTTTTCTGACAAATCGGGTTTAATTATGTTTAGCCACTTTTGCGTTATCACTCTTCAATTTTCCTATGAAAATGATTCATGGGGAAACACGTTTTGGGATTCCCCCTTTTTCTCAGCCCCTGTTTGATGGGTCACCCTGAAACTTTTGTGGAAGAAGATGAGGTAGATGGAAGTTAATTAATTTAAGTGACACCCTTTATATTGTTATGTGACAGTTGTTTAAAGCCAATAGTCCACATTTTTATATTTTGGTGCTCTGACCTCTTGACAAAACCAGTTAGTCTACCTTAATCAAAATTACACCCTTTCTGTTGTTACATGCCAGTCGGCTGTGTATGGTGGGGTGTTGGCAGTCCATGGTAGCCCTGCACTATACTCCCTGCTGAGCTGGGGCGAAGGCCGTGCATGGTAGGGATTTGGATGCCCAACCACATATGGCAATGATCATCTTACTTTGTTTAAAAAAAAAAAAAAATTACTAAAAAAACAAAGGGTAAAATGATATTATAGTTAGGTGAAAATGGCAGTTAAAACATAATGTTTTACAATATCTAAACCAGCTATTTGATAACATCAGCATATATCTCAGTGAACAGATCTAATGTTTTGAGAGGCATCAGGGTGTTCAGGAATCTATAGATGGTTTTGTTGCACATTTAAAAAGACTGGCAATTCCCTGCAGATTTGGAACCGTACATGAGGAGTTAAGGGATCGGATTGTGTTATATGCTAATTAATCCAGCATATAGGAATGGCTGTGGGATAGTGGGGAAACAATTTTGAAGAATGCTATGGCATTTGCAAAAATAGCAAATGTTTCTAAACGATTTGCCAATCAGCTCTAAAGAACTACAGCAAAGAGGATTCTGTGTGTGCTATAAAGTCATCAACTGTTTATGTTAATAAACACAAGAAATATACAGGAAAGTCTGAAGAAAATAAAGATCATAAAGCATTGAAATGTGAGGAGAACCCGTTGAAGGAAAGACCATCTAGCATACTTTAAACATTGTCCAGCCCTGAAACAATGTTGCTCCACATGTGGTACAATGGGACACTTTGTCAGTCTTTTTTGCAAGAAAGGAGCATTTGCCTCAGTGAAGTGTGTAGTTAACTTTGGTTCATCAGGTGGAGAGGGCATTGAAACTGAATGTGTTCTTTGTATTGATTATGCTGTACTAGGCCTGTATAATGATGGTTAGACCAAACCTTATTTTTCTATTATACTAGAAGGGATTCCAATTGTGATTGTGACTCATTCAGCCTTCCACCATCATAAATCTCTGTGTGGGCAGAACATTTCAAAACATTCTGGGCATTCTTTTGGTATATCTAATGTATATCCCTTAACCTTCACAGTCTAACCCATACCGTGGTATTGTAAACGGTCCTGAACAAGTTTTTATTTAAGTGCCTCCCTACATTTTCTCTGTTGTTAATAGAACAATTTCCTAACTTTTTTGGGTACAGTGCAAGTTTTCAATGGATTTCATCATTAAATCATTTTAAAAGACAAGTGCACACCAGTGTCACACAAGGCAAAAAATGTTCCCTTCAGTGTAAGGGAAGAGGTAAAACTCAAACTGGAGAAACTAATAGCAAGTGATAATATTGAGAGCACTGAATCAAAAAAATTGTTAGCTCCAATGGGTATAGCTCACAAGGCCAATGGCAAAGTCTGATTGTGCATCAGTCTTTGTGATTTGTATATATATCAGTAGACAAGTTAACATTGCCTAAGGAAGATGAAATGCTCGCTATGACTCAAGGAAAGAAATGGTCCACTTCACTGGATCCAACAACAGCATACCATCAGATTCCCTTGGACTCAGACAGCAAACACCTCACAGCTTTCATAACACCCTTTGGCTGCTTCCAGTTCAAGTGCATACTGTTTGGGCTTGCATCGGCAGCAGCAGTATTTCAAAGGTTACTGTAATATCCGTTCAAGGATCTTAGGGGTGTAGTCTTCTTACAGGACGATATATTAGTCATGGGAAAAGAAAGACATGGACATGATTGTAGGCTTAAAGAGGTGCTGCACATGCTTGGTAAGAAGGGCCTTACAGCGGAGCTAGAAGAGTGCAGAATTTCTGTTAATTCTCTGACTTACCTGGGACATAAACTTGGCAAGAAAGAGATTTTGCCTCCAAAATAATTGTTAAATGCCATACCCAACACTCCTTTGCCCACTTCTAAGGATGAATTGAGATCCCATCTAGGCTTAACTGAAATGTATTCGAAATTTCTGAAGGATTTTGCTTCCAAAACATTAGAGTTGAGGCAATAATTGAAAAAACTTATGCCATTTGTTTGGGCAGAGGTCCTTCAATTGTGGTCTAATAGCATTACATCTGTGATGTAATTCCTATTCAGGGCTTTGACCTTAATGATGTCCCCATGATTACAATGGATGCTAGTGGTAAAGGTATTAGGGCAGTTTTGTTTCAAAGGAACAAGTATAATGTTATATCTACTATCTCATTTGCTTCTCACTCCATTACCTCCTTGGAAGAAAACATATTCAACTATAGAAAGAGAAATGCTTCTGAAGGTCATTACACCAAGATTGGCACGTATTCCCTTGCTTCCATCTGCTTGATTATAATTATAGGGTAGAGTATGTCCCTGGATTAAAGAATCAGGTTGCTGTTTAAAGGCATTTTAAGACATGAAAAATTTACTCTTTAGCTGTATTGGACAATGTGGATTGTGAGGGTATATCTAAGGAAGAATGGATGGAAGGATATAAATTGTATTCTTTGTTTAATTAAAGTGTACAATTACATATCTAATGGGTGGCCTTTGAAAAGAATGTATTGAAGAGGGAATCGGACCGTTTTGGGAAATCCAGAATGAGCTATCTTGGGAAGCTAATGTTTTTTTTTTAAATTTAAAGGGAGAGAGTGGTACTACATGAAAATTTGAGGAGGCAGATTTTAGAAATTAATCATGACGAACATATAGGGATTGTCAAAAGCAAGAAAAGAATGAAAACGTTGTATTGGTGGCCAGGTACTTTTAAGCCACCATTGTGTCCCAGCAAGTGTCCGGAAGGTATGTGGGAGGACTATCAATTGATATTCTTGGCCTTATTGTGAATACCTTAATGTACCTGCCACATTGTTGTGCTTTTAGATATACTTTCCAAGTGGCCAAGTTACGTTTTAAATTATGTGACCTCAGAAGCATTGACAAGACTTTTAGATCAAGTATTTTTATGTGAGAGAATTCCTAAATTGTTCAAGATTTTTTGTGCAGCAGCAGAATTGGATCGAGAGGGTAATGGTGCTATAGAATTATTTAACACAGTAAGTATGGGCAGCAGTCACAAGACTACTAGTAATTGTACTTGTAAGAATTGGGGAACTGAAGTTAAACTGCTGTGGGCCTATCGCACAACTGTAACAGAGTATACAGCCTTCAAACTATTGAGAGGGAAAGATCTTTGTACTAAGGATAATCAAGCCTAGATGAAGAATCAAATTCTCAATAAATAGGTGGTACGTGGGAGAAGTTAGAGAATATCCTTAAGGCTCAGAATTACTACAAAGTAGACGTCTTCATTCTTTAAACCTAGTGCATTTGAGTTTTATCCTGCCTCAAGAAGCAGTGTTCTGTTTTTTCACTCCGTGTTAGACACTGCCTCACCAGTGTGTGTTGAGATTTTTAGCATACGAGGAACAGTATCAGAGCTAACTTACATCAAGCCATTGGTCTGCCTCCAACACTCCTGACTAGTATCCCACTTCATCACACTGCTGTTGTTAATATTTGATATGTGGTGTTGATGATACTGTTGAGAAGACATGTGAACTAGTGACGGAAATCACAATCTATAACACACTGAGGTAGAGGAAGTGAACGCCTTCGCCTTTGGATGAGGTGGATAGTGGCACTTTGAAGTGCGTAAGCAACCTGTTGTACATCATAATCATTCTTGCCGTATAGCATTTACAACAAAAATCAAGTATAATAGTTCCATTGTGTATGCCTGTGAGAGAGGCACTGGCGTTTTGAGTTTTTGATGATTACATAATGCATTTTGATTAAAGGGATAGAAAGAAACTCCCACAATCCTTGTATGCTCTCTGCAAATTGTGGATAGTCTGGGCATGCGAAGAACTAGTGCAAATTGTACAGGAATGTGCTACAGTGTAAAGTGCAATTCTTAATTTCTTCGATGTTTGAAAGTGATGGACAATGGTTTTCATTTTTAGGAACTAAGGAAGAAGAGTAGAAAAGTGATAAACAAAGACGAAGAAAAATATGGAAAAACACTGCCAATTGTAGAAGGCAGGGATTAAAAGAAAACCTGTAAGTGTGAGATAAAGATGCAGAAAGTATAATGTGGTAGAAGAAAAAGGCTTCAGCAGCAGTGAAGACAAAGTAGCCTTGGTATTTGGCAGAATGAGCATTCGGCATTGTCAGTGGAAAATCTCCTAAGAAAAACATTATTTTTTTACAAATTGTTAGACCTGACCACCTTTGACATGGTAGTTCCACAGATTGTTTACTTTCACTACCTGAATTGTGCTGAAGCTGTTTTGTTGTCATTAGAACTATGTGCAGCTTACCAATGCAAACCAGTGGGAAAGTGCTTGTGCTCGCTCCCTTAAACATTGTAAAATTGGCTACCCCTGATTGGCAAATTTTATTTTCTTATCTGTCCATGGTGTATATAGTACTTTAAGCAAACCACCATTCTTCTCAGGGTGAAGTCACAAGCAACCCTAGATTAGAAAATTGACCGGTGTTTACCCCTTGAGTAACTTGACACAGAAAGTCAGGCTTATCTCAAAGGCAGTATGTGAAGATGCATTACACAATGGCAGTGCCAATGCAGGGACGGGCTGCAATGCTTCAGTTCTTTGTGATAGTTCTTATTCATGCAGTAGTGGCAATGCGTCAGCTCTGCTTGATGTTGCACTGAGCAGTAGATGAGGTACTTTGGTTCCTCTGGATCCACAGAGGCTGGCAGAGCACCTTGGGCTCCATTAGGCCCACTTTCAATGGTCCAGGAATGCACTACTTGGCAGGGTAGACTCACATATGGCACAGTCCAGGTGCTGGCTTCAGGGTTGTTGGAGCCTTCTGTCCCTGAGGCTCTAGTCGGAAGACCAAACAACTAGCCCTTGGGTCACTTTGCAGTCCTGGATTCAGTAGATGCATGTCTCATCCTTGTTACCCAGGCAAGAGGGCAGCAGGCCATCAAATCAGTAGTCCAGCAAGGCAGCAGTACAACAGAGTTGCAGTCCTTCAGCTGCACAGCAGACCACCTTCCTGGCAGAGTATCCACAGGTCCAGAAGCATACTAAAGAGTTAGGGTCTGATGTCCACTATTTGTACTTGGTACCCTTCTGGAAGGTGAAGAAAGCTTTTACATCCCCAGGTGTCCTGACTTCCCTGTCCTGGCTCCAGACTACAGGGAGTATGCAGCCCTTCATGTGGAGGCAGGACACAACATATTCAAATTGCAAGTAGGACTTTGCTGAGCTCCGCCATCCCATCCTGCCAGTGATGCCCCATCCAGGCACATCCAAGCTTTCTATTGTGGATGACTGTCTAGAAGAAAGACAGAAAGCCCAGCTGTCAGCTACACCCAGTAATGTGACCCAGGGACAGGCTACAGTTACTAAATGGCTAAGGCAGGAAAGTGCCATCGTTCTAAAAGTGACATTTTCCAAATTGTAATTAAAAATTTGAATTCACCATAAGTTAGGATTTTCCATTACAATTCCAAAAACACCAAACATGAACTGCTTACCTGCTGCCATTTGGAAATTACAACTTATAAAATGTAATAAGGTAACTCTGTTATCCTATGGGAGAGCTAGACCTTGCTGTAATTAAAAATGCATTTAAGAGTTTTTCACTACCTGGACATATAAAACCTAAAATTAAGTGTCCAACTTTTTAAATACCCTGTGCCCTGCACTTTGGGCTGTCCGGGGCCTACGCTAGGAGGGACGTATGTTAAGAAGATTTACGCCGGCCAAATGTTTTTTTTTTTTTTTTTTTTTTTTTTTTTTAAACTGGGTCTTAATAGCTGTTTAAAACTGCACACAGGCTGCAGTGGCAGGCCTCAGGGATGTTTAAAGAGCTACTTAGGTGGGTGGCACAATAAGTACTGCTGGCCCACCTGCAGCATTTAGTGTACCGGCCCTGGGTGTACATTCAGAACCACTTTACTAGGGACTTATAAGTAAATTAAAGCCAATGGTATCATGCTTTAAGGAGTGAGCACATGCCTTTTAGCAATTGTAAGCAGTGGCAACATGCGCAGAGTCCTAAGCCCAGCAGAAATGTTAGGGGGAAGACTACCCTAAGGCTGATAGGTCTAACAGTATTTAAAAATTGGGACGTGTGGACTTCCGTTTTACATGTCCTGACAGTGAAAAAACTCTTAAGGTCATATTTCACTTTAGAAAGGCTACTTCTCCCATGGATTAACACTAGGTAACGTATTAAACTTAATAAGTGATAATTTCGGTTTGGGATTAGGTAAAGAAATACTTCTTTCGTTTATTTGAATTGTAATTTTAAATCCTCTTTAATGGTAACCTAAGGTTTTAAATTGTTATTCTGAAAATACAATTTTTGGAGACTTGGCATTTTCCTGCCTGAAGTAAATGTGCCTTTCTGCAGTGCCCATGGTCACATGACTGTTAATGGCTCTCCTGTGGTATTTGTATTACTTCCAAGCAGGGGACAAAAGGGCCTTGGGTGTTGGGTAGGGTATTTCTCTCCTAAGCAAGATGGCCCGGAGAGTTGTACTGCACCCTTCATGAGCTTCAATGGATAGCCTGAGGGCTGTGCCTGCAGTCTTCTTGTGGGTTGTGCTGAAGTCTTGTTTTAAGGTATTGCTATAGTTTTCTCTTCTTTATTTACCTTGGTTTGTGATACCTGACTTGCTTTCAATTTGAAGGGCCTCAAATGTTCTACTGTTGGGACATAATAATCATGTCTGATGCCACAAATGTCATCTTTTGCTCAAAATGAGGCAAATCCCATGAGGAGAATTAGCATCTCCTAGTGTCCGTCCATAACATCAGTCACCACAAAACAGTGACAGACAGGTAAAACAATACTACAGAGTCACTAAATTATTCAGAGCTGTGAATGTGTGTTTTAGCAACTCAAGTGGTCTGGCCCAGGTGCACTGCATCCCTTATCATGTAACAGGCCTACTGGCCAGATAAATGATGGACCAAATAAGTGCTAAACAGTCTTGAACCTTTTCACTGAGTAAAATCAGAGGGCCATATTAATCACTTACTTTGCCTTGCACTATAAACAAGCATTCATCTTGGATGCTAGCAGATCCCACACCACATATCTAATGTTAATTGCATCTTTGAAAACTTAATAACGTTGCTGTTCATGACATGCCTTATGCTGCTAGTCAATGTATTACATGATTCAAGAAACTACACAGATTGTCTTCTCTTCCTTTCAAGAAAAAGACAATCCTGCATCCTATAGGTGTCTGAAGGGAAAAGGAAGTACCTAGAACTAATATAGAACAGCGCTTCCAAGGACAAAGAAAAGGCAGGTGAAGATGGGGAAAAACAAATGCACCATAGCAAGCCACACACACCACCCACAGCAAAATCACATAGGAAGAGCCAGTGGACCCACCACACGTCAGATCATCACCTTTCAAAAGGAAAATGGCAAATAGGAGGCCAAAAATATCTGCACAGCAGATTCACATGAGAAGAGTCTCTGGCTGAAGCCAATGCATTCTCCTCCATCCTTGGAGACAGGCGATTTGAAAGCATGCACAGAAAATGCCCACTATCGTTCAACTGCCCACCAAAGACATGCAAAATCTGACTCCAAGGGGTTGTACTCAAAGAACAGTGTGTCACGGATTGTAATCCCATTGTTTTATGGAACCACAATGCTGAAATGGGGACCGAGGGGCAGGTTGTACCAGCTGAAATGCCCATGTGTTGGGGGGAAAAAAACATGATATTGACTGTGGCAACTGTAAAGTTTCTACCAAACTGTGCAAAATCAATCATCTTTACTCCACTTTATCACTTCCGGGGCCTCCTTAATAGATTAAACAGGGTCAATATCATAAATCTAATGAAAGCATTTCCAGGTTTGGGCCTTATAACTTTGGTAATATTCTTGAAGTAAAGTTAATGGAGAAGTGTGAAAACAAGCCTATTAAAGGGACAGAAACACTATGTGTAAGATGATCCATGGTAGAAAAGATACCAGCACGAGGGACCACCCTTCTGATGGGATATGAAATTAACCAATCAAAAAGAGAACTATATCAACTAGCCACGAAATGAGATTGAAGAAAAAATAAGATTATGTAGACTACCTCAGCCTCTAACCTTTACCAGGCCTTATTCCAAGTTTAATCCCCAGCTCAGTTATGATGGATAGGGGGAGAAGGTACTAGTTAAGGTAAAATTCACTAATACATGCCGCATGAAAGATGTAATGCATTATAGCAGCACAAAGAGACACAATTCTGTCCGCCTTGGGCAATGAAGAAGCACCTTTGGTCAATACATATAGTAGAATCCCATAGGATGTATCTCTGAATAGCTGGCCTGTTGAAAATGTGTTCTGCATATTTATTCTCCCTAGGTTATTTTCTGACTGCCCATTTTTGGACGTATACTGTGAGTGAGTCTAACCAACTAGGTCTCACAAAAGGTAAATCTGGGGAAATAGACTGTGTGGTAACTGCCAATGTCTGCTTTTTTTAAGATAAGGCTGCTGCTGTTTAAAAAGGGTGAGAGGTTCTTGGAAGGTTATACGGGAACATGTAAGCACACACATGTGGATGTGTGTGTGGGTTGAGCGAGTGAGACTACAGTCTAGCTCAGTCCAGTGTCTGTGCACAGGCAGCCGCTGGCCGAAGGGTCCCTTCAAAGATTAGTGGTGACCTTGTGTAGACCTTATAATATGAGTCAGCATTCATAGTGTACATCTGTAGTGCTGACTGGAAGGCTGTGTGCTGACTGCATTATATCTTTTAAGCGAAGTCTGTGCCTCCACACAGTTTCACCATAGTTGGACATTGATATACCAATCTGCAATTAATTCCAGGGTAAACTGGTACAGTTAATGCAGATCCACAATAATGTTGTGCTACCTGCCCCTCCTATTGTACCTGGGGAATTGTTGTGTTGATAACAGGTTCTGCAGCAGGACTGGAAAGCACTCCCCTGAAACCAAAGCAGAATTTAGAGGCTAGGAGGCCTGAAGAAACTAATCCCTGTGGCTACACCTCACCACCAGGAGCAAAACAACACCTTTCCTGACACAATCAGCAGTTAGAGAATATTGCATCTGAAAGCTCAGTTCCTTGGGTGTTGGGTAAACAACTATCCTGGGGAGCCCCATCTCCCAAAGGCAGTAGGAGCCATGGAGAAGTGCCACTGTACTCCAAGGATGGCAGTGTGCCACCCTGCTCCTTGTGCCAGTGTCTGGGGTAAAGGGGAGCACACCGCCAACATCTCCCCCACCTGCACTGACCACAAGCAGGTAGTGCAAAATATTTCCAGCTCCACACACACAACGGTGCACAGCAGGAGCTGGTACGACTGTGATGGAGATGTTCCATACGTGGTTACAGCACCAGGCACAAGCGGTGTGCCCCATATGTGGGCAGAGGAATCTGACAGTAAAAATAAAAAGTGTGGTGCACAGCTGCTTGATGGAAAATGTGTCTCAAGGTCACAAATATAAACAAAGCGGCAAATGTGTTCATAAAATATCTATCCCTATGGCCAATTGCACTTTTGCACAAAGGCTCTTGACTACAGCTACCCCTGTGGGTGGGTCTTGAAACTGCAGTGTAAAAATAGGAGGACTCATGTCCACATGTTGTTGAATTTGATATCCATTATTGAATTTCTTCATGAACAGTGGGCTATAATACATATAGTGAATGTCATTGAGACATGGTACCATCAGAGGATGGTATTAATATGATTTGCAATAAGTCAAAATGCTGTATTGATATTTACAATTGTGGTGACACCCTGACAAAGCCAATAGGCCTGCTATTTTATTATGGCACCCCATGATATTGTGTCTACGCATATGAGCAGTATTATTGTAATTTGTGACTATTGCTTGATTGGGTGCCAAATGATTGGTGGGTGTCACCAAAGGTTTTTCTTACTGCCTATTTGTAAATATTTGTAAATTGTGTAGGATTTAGGAGGGTGTACATAATATAGTATTTTTCCTTTCTATAAGATAAAGCATTAACTGGACAATGATTTATTAAATGTTGGGGAAAACCCATGAGTTTGGGGTACTAGCCCACACACATCCCCTGAGTAAGCCTCAGACTGCTCTATTTCACTACCCAGAGAAAGTCAAGTATTGCAGTGGGGAGCTTGGTTCCAAATAAATAGAAAGTTTCAAACTTCTTCATTTTGAAAGACTCGCATTGTTTGCAACTAATAATGCAACTTTTTACCAGACCTAATAAAAGGCACTCTGATAAGTAAAACAACTCAGCATTAAATGAATCGAAATGGCTCACCACAATACTATTTTGATTTGGTTTCCTTTTAAAAACATATGTGTACTTCAGGGAAACCTCAGCTCATGGATGGATTTTCAGCCTATCAGGTTCTAGCAATTAAAAGCAAGAAAAGAAAGAGTGTGGGGGTTTAATGACATGGGTCACAATTTCCCTGCTGTCTAATGGTACCTTAAAACTGGACCTGCAAATGAATCAATAGCTAAACGCACCTGAAACTGACATATTTGCTGGAGTCATTTACAAGGTCTACGATCCTCTATGGAAAATAATGAGATGGTCTAGCCATGTCTAAGATTGAGGCAGCTGTTTTGGCCTCCAGAGAAACATAACAATAGGGATAAGCATGCAGTGCCATCCTGTGGTGACTTCAGTCCTGGGCCCAGGCACAGATTGGCTGATAAGGACCTACCGGAGAAGGAAAATGTCGGGGCTTCCAGAACCGCCTATACAGTGGAGCAAAAGCACGAAAAGAGAGGATGAATACATCAAGTTGTCTCCGAAATGGCCATACTGGTTTCGTAGGACATTCAGTAGGAGTTATAATAGCAGTCTTGTTTGCTGTGCTTTAGTTTACATTTAAACATGGCACATTGTTTACAACATCAGGGTTCATCAAAGGTTTGATAGCGATCACGAGCTGCTTGCCATACAATTGCTGCAACCCATACCCAAGTGATCTGAGCACAAATTGACCTCCTGGTGACTTTCAACAAGCTAACTGTAAAATAAAGCCAACAATCAATCAGATGGCACCCTGAAAACTATAGCACCAAAGTACCTTTTATTGACCACCTGAAGGAGAATCAATTTAAAGATATATAACAGGTAGATCAAGGGCAGAGAAATACAGTACAGTATTTCAAAGAGCACCTTATGCTGACCTCAAGATATTTGATTGTGGTTACAAATCCAACACAAGTCAATACTAGCTTAGGTAAATTCAGCTGGTTCGATGGTTAATGTCGACTGCAAAAGAAAAATCTAACAAGGTTTCTAAAAGTGTAGCACAAGCCCCCTTTGGGGTGCAAGCTCTGAAGCACTATAGGAAGGAGTACAAAGAGTTGAGAAAGTAAAAAAAGAATGAGGCCTGGCTCAAGGTCTGGGAGGACCTAAAAAAAAACGCTTCACCCAGTGATTCTGGGAATTGGTCTCCTGTGTTACTAAGGGTGCCATTCAATATTCCACACTGCAGTGGGATGTTTTTTGAATGGAGACACTTTGAAGCGTTGTACAGTAGCAATGAGAAGGAAGACCCTAGGCCAAACCAGTCCTGGCAAACTAAAGTGAAAAGAGAAAACGTGGACATGCTAGAATGTTACCCCACCAGGCAGGAAAAAACATGGAAATGATTTGGAGTCTTGAGTATGGCGTTCAGGCTTAGAAAAATGGCTGAAACCATTCATAATATATAAACAAATAAGGCTTCAAGCACAATTCTATCGAATCAGGGTGCAAATGTAGGTATTGGTTTTATGCACAGTTTACAACAAAGTCTCTAGCAGCAGGTAAGTGCCCCATCCTGGAAGTAGTCATCGCTATATGCAAAAAGGGAAATTGACTTATGTCAAACTGTCACCCAATCTCACTTCTAGATGGAGCAATTACTCTCACTGGGTCAACTACGGACTTGCATGGAAATAAACAACATATTATGTGGAACCCAAGCAGGATTCAAGAAACTCCTAAGTACCATTGATCAGTTCACAAAGCTTTACCTAATATGCACAAAGTACACCAAAGGCGAGACAGCCATCTTGCATTTGACTTCCATGAACTTCAAATTCGCCCGTGACTCAGTAGATTTGAACCTCTTACGGCGAGCATTTAAAAGGGCTGAACATTCCAAACAACCCCTTCAAGCCTTGCCACAACTACATCAACAGACAACAGGCTAGGTCAGATGTGGCAGAGATGGGGAAATGCCCTGAAGATATCATAAACACTGGCAACCAACAAGGATAAATCTTGGCCTTACTGTTATTTAACCTACACATAACAAAGACTACCACTTATCTTGGGGAATAGAAAGCAGACACCCTGTAGCTGGGAGGTGAATATTTCTTTTCACCTATGCCACTGTACTTCTCTTTGTAATAGAGCTGTCAAAACATGGTGCATTAAAGTGCTTTGAAACCTATTGCCCCAAAGAAACATACAATGAATCCAACAAAAATAATGTATCATTACGAACCAAAACACCCCTCTAAAGCAACCCTTCACTGCAACGGAAAATCGTTTGGCAAAGTATCAACGTTTGATTATCTAAGCGACATTTTTATACCAATTTAACAAGGACGCAGAAAAATCCACATGTTACAATGAAGAATTATGCGGCAGCATGAACAAAATTGAAAAAGACTGAATTATAGCAGTCTTTGAGGATCAGAAGATGAAAACTGCATCACATGGAGCCTGTTCTAAAGTGCATAACATACAGAAAAAGCTTTCTTAGAAAGGTTCTCCTTATGGGACTGGGCAGTTTGCTAAAATCCCCAAGACTAGAACTCGTACCCAGTCCTGCTATGATCATGTAGACATCAGGCATCACCCATAAACCTCTCAAGGATCTGAGTATAGCTTGTAACAAAATACAATGTCCTAAAGTTATCATCGAAAGGAGCAATGATGAACTTAATACAACATAGAACTTTTCATGTAATCATAAATAAAACGAGAAGAGAAGCAGAACCCAAAGTTATTGGTGCAATATGTTTAAATAATTAATAGTTTTTAAGCAGCAGCTTTGGAAGTGTCCCTAGTGTAATGTGCAGTAACAGATCAAAAGGCGGTGCAAAATATTTTACACAGAAAGGAGAGAAGGAGCAGCGAAAATACTTAATAGTATAAGGAATGTTCATAAAATAAATAATAATTTGTCAATATTCCATAGTTTTATATGTAATGATCCAAATCTTTCCCAGTCGGTATAATGTCAAAGGCATTTCGACGGTACATGCTTCAACAGGTCATCAGGACGAGATAGTAAGAGAACATCAAAAAGAGGAAAGGAAGCTGCAAAGTCACTACTTTGGAATTCATTTGAAAAGGGGGCGTGGCATGTAAGTGGCAGCGACTCACTGGTAGCCCGATTGGAAATAATAAAAACTGCATCGAGTGAACCCAAATTCAGAAGGGCTGCTGGACCTGGAAGCACGCTCCTTTTTCAAATCAGTTCGCCAGAATTGACTTTGCAGCTACCTTTCTTCTTTTTCATGTTCTCCCATTTTTATTAAGCACATCTAATAATGTTCAGAAGTGCGTATGAGACAAAAGCATAAAACACTAAATTCTCTTCAATACTGTGGTGTGCTGATCAGTTCAAAAGGGGACCAGTGGTAATGATGTCCACGTAATTCCTTCCTTGGGGAATCACAGCTTTTCTTTGCATTTTTTAAATGTTCTATTGTAGCCTTTCCCTTTGGCTGTTTTCTGATGTATTATCTATGGATGAATGTGAGTTCTCTTTCCACAAATCCTTTAGTGCTTTGTAGTTTTTCAAGATTTTATTAAATCATTTCTCAACACTATTGTTGTTAGAAGCATAGATGAAACACGTAGTGTAACTTCCGGTTCTTGAAATGCATGTCGTACTAAACATTCTTTGGGTTGTGTATGGCTTGTGTCTCCATGTATGCATGTTACTCTTGCTCTTCAATTAAATGTAGGTCTCTGCTCAGCACTGTTTAGTGGGAACAGCATTTTTCCGGAGCCATTGTGCCTGTCAATTATGTGGACCTAACACTTGTAGGGATTTTGTCCACTCTTAGACTTGTAGGTTCACATCTATTAAATATTTTTGGCTGTGGATACTCCATCCCTAAGAAACTCGGCCTATAGAGACCAAGCCTCTTTCCCCACTGTCTTTGACCTCTATTAGATCCACATCTTTGTTTCTAGAAAAATATGCATTCACACATCTACTTTGAAGCCGAGTCCCCTTTCTTTGTTTAAATATGTATAGCTTGAATAGTATTACACCCATGCGTCTTCTCCACATACACAGTCTGTGACAACACTGAACTGGTTTACACTCAGCTTTGACAGTGGAACGACTCTTCCACAACAACCACATGGAAATGTGACCTGTATATTGTGATAAATAAGTATTATTTACTCCAGCGGTTCTGCATTTGTGGGCATTGCACTAATGGGGAGATGGGGTGTTGCATTCGGGGAAAATTGGATAAGTTCACGTATAACTTTCCTTTGAATAAGGGTATAGCTCCATGGTCAGTTGTGCTTGCATCTTTCTGATTTGTTTGTTGGTCTATGGAGCATGATTTTGTGTGTCTGTTCCTCAGCTTTAAATTCCCATCAATATTCAGTTGTTCATATTCATATCACCCCACTTTTGGGGCCATATTTGTTTCCTTTAATACCCCCAATATCTGTGACAAATATGTCTGTAGAAAAGAAAGGAAGGTTTGTTATGATAGGTCGTTCTGTAGCCATCATCATCTCCGAATTTATTGGGTAAGTATTTTTCAGACTGTTTTTTTTCAACAAGTCTCCTCACCTCCTTTAATATGTCTCTTCAAGACTGAATGGGAAACCCAACTAATGTGTTATAACAACCTCCTATGGACTACTTGTGATGGGCACATCAAGGTTTCATGTCTAACACTAGACCTCTGTGGCAAATCCAGCCTTTGCATTTGCTGTCACTATCCATTCATTACACATTCTTCTGAATGCTATTCTGGGACTTTGACATGTGGTAAGTAGAATTGGGCTACAGGACTGAGTGTCTCCATGATGTAGTCATTTAATAGTTGGGCAGCTACAGTGTCCATCATAAGCCTGCACTGAATTTGATAATACGTAGTCAGCATGAAGCAGGGCTTTTGGTTTCTGCAGTTTTGTATATAGAGGTATCTGAACGAACATGGACAGATATAAGAAGAACCCATTGAAATACTGGTAATGGTGGAACGTTGGTGGTGAATCTTTTTGTGTTAGAATAACTTAGTTGCCCTCTAATTTTGAACTACACCACCCAGAGTTTCCCTGGTGGCGATTCTGTTATCACTTGTATGGTCACTCTCAACCCATACCAGTTAAGGGGGCTTTATTCAGCTGTTCTCTGTATATAGCTTCTTTATCACGATTATTCATCTACTGGTGGGTAGTACACGCTTCCTGTGTGTGGGGGTGGAGTGTGCATGGACACTTGTGTATTTAGTAGTCTGAATGTATTTAAGTATCGCTGATTGGCTGTATCGTAATGAACATCGTGGGTCTCTGCATGCATTCTATAAAATCCTGCCATATTGGCTTTTTCATTACTTAGCAAAGTGATCATAGTTTTACAGTGACGTGGAAAAATGCACTGAATGAGTCGTTTACCTAACTTTAGCTTGTGCATAGTTTGCATAACGTTTTACATAATGGTGTGATTAAAAAAAAAAAAAAAAAAAAAATCCTATGAAAAACGTCAACTACTGTAGCTTGTTAAAGTGTTGTAAGCCAAGTTGCCGTGCCAAAAATGTATGTACCAAATAACGGTTTCTTCGACCGTGAGTGGTGTTGAGCCGGCCTTATATTTTACAGGTGAAGGCTAATTAAAAAAAATAACAGGATGCTTAATTTCAGAGACCTTATTCGGGATAGGTCATTGAGAGCTAGAGAAAAGGGTGTGTGGACTAGGGAGGGAGTTTGTACCCCATTTTTCACCTGGGAACACGTGGTCCATAAATACGCCTCGAGCGAGAAAGGGGTTCTTGAAAGAATCTGTGATGTAATCGTCCAAGAACAAATTTGCCAGCATGACCATGGCTGAGACCTGAATACTGTTAGTATAAATATTCGTATGACTGTCTTTTCTCATTTTCATGCCTTGGGCATTCCATTCTCACAAAAAAAAACCTTAAATTTTACTTTCTTTTAATTGCAATCTACTTTCAATTGACAAACGGTTAACACTAATTGGTTCCCATTTACAATACCCACGACCGTGACATTTCAAGTATGCCTTCTAGATTTGCTGTGTATGGAGTGGTCTAATGATTTCCATTTAAATGGGTTTTATTGCAGAATGAACTAGAGAACTTTCCATTGAACACAATTCAGCTTTGCCAAGCTGTGATGAATGCATGCAGCTTCAACTCCATTCTTGCATTAGTGTGTAAAGAGCAATCACAGAGCAAACCTGATCTTCATCTCTTTCAGTGTGATGAGGTTAAGGTAAGATAAATATTTAAAGTATTATTTTTTAGTATTGAGGCACTGCTTTAATGTAATTGTTTTCATTTTGATGATGATTTATAAATATTCCCTTTTCTACCATGATTACCGCCACTCATTAAAGTTTCTCCCTTAGCTGATCTGTGTCATTTCCTTAATGGACCATAAGAACTTTGTGAATTCAATATACCCAACTGACCATCTTTGAAACCCACCCAATAAATAGTACAACACCTTGTCTGTGGCCACAACCTCAGTCTGTGAACCTGAGTAACTAGTTACTTTTGCATGTTACGTAAAACCCATCGAAGACCTGCTTTATTTCTGTCCAACCTCTGTTGATCAACTGGTTATCACAGAATCATGACTGCAGTGCCCATGGAATTCCAGGCATGATCCCATTCTGGTTATAAAAGAGAGAGAGAGAGAGATCAAATCTACCTCTACACGAGTCTGACACCTTTACAGAACCTATTAAATCAAAGCCTTGAAATACTTTGAGGTGCTTATCAACCCACTGATGGAGGCTATCCCTTGAATGTTTTGCATGATATAAAAGGCGGATATTTTCAAAAAAATGTTAGCCTGAAAATTTGCAAGAGGTATCTGCTGGACACTTGTGATATATTCAAAAGTGTATGGCTCTTTTGATGTGAAATTACTCTTTTAAGGGACAACAGGAAACACTCATCTAGTTATGAAGAAATAAACCACAAGTTCCAGAAAGATGCTGTCTCAAAACACTTGGTAACTGAAACAAAAAGAGGTGGCCAGTTGATGTAACTCATGTAACTGAGACTTTCTCTAAGTAGGCGTGGGAATTTGATTCTGCATTATGGATGACGGAAACCATTAGAGAATGTAAAAATGCTTTATTTTGTTGTATTGGGGGTTTGCTGACCTAAGTCGTCAGATACCATATTGTTTCCTCTTAGTACTGAGTACTGGTGGGCGGATATAACAAAAAGGCAAAGGGATAAATGAGAAAGTGCTAGTGCCAAGAAATAGCTTTTCAATATTAGATGCAGAGTTAGTTGTTCTATGTGAACACATAGGCTGAAAAAACATATATTGCAAAAATGTAGACCTCAAAATACAGACTTCTAAACTCTCATCCTTTAATAAATCCCTTTTTACCGAATCCCTTTTTACAGAATAAATCCTTTTGTGTTTAACTGCTAAATGCAGCCAACCTCCTCATTTAGGGCTTGGTTATTTACTATTCTAGCATCGGACATAGTGTATTTGAGAGCATATGGTCGAAGTGGGTGTTAGGTGCAAACTGAAATGTTATAGAGGATATTTGTCTAAGGTCGATATTTTGGCAGTTTGATTTTCAGTCTATTCCTCGGAATCTGTTTTTGCAAAATATATATTTGCAATCTATATTTTCACAATCTACATTGTTCCCATTCAATTCATAAGATTATTTGTCTGGTTACTTTGAAATATAATTTTTTCCTTAAAAGACGAGTTATATTATACCAAGAAATGCCCTTGACCTTTGGCACATAATTTAAAGGACAAATGTTGTTATTGTACCACTTTGTTTATTTGCCAAGTGTCAATAGAAAAAAAGAAAGCCTAACATTCAAAGAGAATCAGTGAGCAAAACGGACCTGACTGCCATTTATATTAAATTCCCCATTTAAACTGTTACGTATAGTCCTTTCATTGTGTGTTTTGAGTCTTCTATTCATGGATTCCTTGTAACTTAGACAATCATGTTTTAATTACCTCTGATATGGCTCCTAAAGAGAAATGCGTTGTAAACCATAAATAGGCGACATTATCCAGCTGTTCACAAAATAAAAGAAATAACAGTGAATGAACACCATTATCACAGTTACCACCCTTAACCAACCTGCTCCTCCTCAAATCCAAAAATCCTACCTTTATCCCCTTCGCTGCCAGGCCTTTCCCCCCTCCTGTGCCAAGCCTTTTTTGGCTATTTGGGGCAGTTCATGCTTAGGCCCTCATAACTATTTGTTCAGATAAGCTACCCACGCCAGATTTGTGTCTTTTTTTCCAACATCCTAGGGATTCTAGAGGTACCCAGACTTTGTGGGTTCCCCTGAAGGAGACCAAGAAATTAGCCAAAATACAGTGAAAGTTTTATTTTTTTTTAAATGGGGAAAAAAGACCTGCAGAAGGCAGCTTGTGGTTTTTTCCCTGAAAACGGCACCAACAAAGGGTTTGTGGTGGCAAGATCACCATCTTCCCAGCTTTCAGGAACAGGCAGACATGAATTGGAAAACTAAATTTTTCAATACAATTTTGACATTTTACTGGGACATACACCATTTTGACTATTTTTTGTGCTTTCAGCCCCCTTCCAGTTAGTGACCAAAATGGGTGAGAAACCAATGCTGGATCCCAGAAAGCTAAACATTTCTAAAAAGTAGACAAAATTCTGAATTCAGCAAGGGGTCATTTGTGTAGATCCTACAAGTGTTTCCGACAGAAAATAACAGCTGAAATAAAAAAATATTTAAATTGAGGTGAAAAAAAACAGCCATTTTTCGCCACGTTTTACTCTAACTTTTTCCTGCGATGTCAGATTTTTGAAAGCAATATACTGTTACGCCAGCTGGACTCTTCTGGTTGCGGGGATATATAGGGCTTGTAGGTTCATCAAGATCTCTAGGTACCCAGAGCCAATAAATGAGCTGCACCTTGCAATAGGTTTTTATTCTATACCGGGTATACAGCAATTCATTTGCTGAAATATAAAGAGTGAAAAATAGGCATCAAGAAAACCTTTGTATTTCCAAAATGGCCACAAGATAAGGTGTTGAGAAGCAGTGGTTATTTGCACATCTCTGAATTCCGGGATGACCATACTAGCATGTGAATTACAGGGCATTTCTCAAATAGATGTCTTTTTTACACACTGCCTTACATTTGGAAGGAAAAAATGTAGAGAAAGACAAGGGGCAATAACACTTGTTTTGCTATTCTGTGTTCCTCCAAGTCTCCCAATAAAAATGGTACCTCACTTGTGTGGTTAGGCCTAGTGCCCATGAAAGGAAATGGGCCAAAACACAACGTGGACACATCACATTTTTTCACAGAAAACGGCGGTGTTTTTTTTACAAAGTGCCTACCTGTGGATGTTGGCCTCTAGCTCAGCCGGCACCTGGGGAAACCTAGCAAACCAGTGCTGTTTTGAAAACTAGACACCTAGGGGAATCCAAGATGGGGTGACTTGTGGGGCTCTGACCAGGTTCTGTTACCCAGAATCCTTTGCAAACCTCAAAATGTGACCAAAAAAACACTTTTTCCTCTCATTTCGGTGACAGAAAGTTCTGGAAGCTGAGAGGAGCCACAAATGTCCTTCCACCCAGCATTCCCCCAAGTCTCCCGATAATAATGGTACCTCACTTGTGTGGGTAGGCCTAGCGCCCACAAAAGGAAATGGCCCAGAACACAACATGGACACATCACATTTTTTTACAGAAAACAGAGGTGTTTTTTGCAAAGTGCCTACCTGTGGATTTTGGCCTCTAGCTCAGCCGGCCCCAGGGGGGAAGAAATGGCCTAAAATAAATTTGCCCCTCCGACCCCCCCGGGGAGCGACCCTTGCCTATGGGGTCGCTCCCCCTGCGTGACATTGGCGCAAAAAAAAAGATCCCCGGTGCCTAGTGGTTTCTGCCCCCCTTGGGGGCAGATTGACCTAAAATCAGCCGATCTGCCCCCAAAGCGGGCAGAACTGGCCTAAATACAATTTGCCCCTCCAGCGAAAAGCCCTTAAAAAAAAATGCCCCCCCCTGGGAGCGACCCTTGCCCAAGGGGTCGCTCCCTCATGCCAATTTCATTTAAAAAATAAATCCATGGTCTCTAGTGGGTGTTTTAAAAGCCGGATTGCTTTACAGTCCGGCTTTTGAAATGCACAGAGAGACTTCAAAGGGAAGGAAATACTTTTCCTTCCCTTTGAAGCCTCTCCTGGCCTCCTCCACGTGATCGGAAGAGCTTCCAGCGCGAAGGAGAAGGCCTCTGTGACAATCATCGTGCGATTGCGTGCTGACGTCACAGGTGGGTGTGGGGGGGTCAGGGGTGGAAGGGGAAGGTCTTCCCCTTCCATCCCTGGCTTGGGGGGGTGGGGGAACCCCACAGAGGGAGCGCTAGCGCTCCCTCTGGGCTCTGTGCCCAGGACCATAATGGTTACGTCCTGGGCACACGAGCACTGTGCCTCAGGATGTAACCATTACGTCCTGGGCACAGAAGGGGTTATATCTCATTCCACATTATATTCCTAAATAAACTAAGAGAATCCTATGCTATCCACTGACTACAATTCGGGTTTAACTGGTTCTAAAGTCCCATAAACCTCTTCTATTTTTTGCATTAGATCATTCAATCTATGTATCATTTTCTCAAAGAGACTATAGAATAGATATCTTGTAGCCAAGTGTCATGTGAAGGGTCTGTGAATCATCCATAATAGTAATATACCTAATTTGAGTACTGCTCTTGAGGTGGAAAACCACCCATTATGCTGATGTGCAATTTCTAGAATCTGTCATCTAGCAATAACGTTTGACTTGTTAGCGACCCCTTCAGTACTAAAGAATCGTTCATGGAGGTCCATGTTTCTGACCAGGTATTGTTGAAGTTTGACATTCCCATACTAAATGTACAATGTTGCTATCAGCACTGCATACATCCCCAGAAGACTGCTGATGAACAGATTCTTGTGGAATTCCGCTTCATGGGTGAATATTGCCATCTGTGTAATACCTTGAAGTAACTTTATTCTAGGTTCACATAGATAAGTGTCATGGGTAACCAGAAATACCTCCCAATCCTCATCAGTATATTCATAATTAAGAAGGCAACCTGGGGTGGGGAAGGCAGGGTTTTATCTTCACTGTAAAACTGTGAAATAGTTTGCTGCTGCATCTAAACTCTAAAAACTGCCTAATTCTTTTTAGGATATCCCTTAAATCTTGGCTTTTTACAAACCCTTAGCTCCAACATTGGTTTGGCAATTTGCTGCAGGTCTAGTCCAGTTGATTGTAGTCTAGTTCATCGCTATTTCTTTAGCACTAAGGCGCCTATGGGCATTTGCATGCTTTACAAATATCATAAATTTATTCATTCAAGTTGTCATCTGTCGGATCACCAGTATTTAAGGTCTTTGCTCGATGGCTGAGAGAAATTGTGATCTATATACAGTTGCTAGTGTTTCAGACTTAAATATTGGTGTAAATCAATGGTGGGTGTACCTAAGACTGTTTTTGAGCAAGTGAGTTTATAGATAATTCCAGAAAGGGGTTGATGATAAGTTACCTTACTTCATTCAGAAAATGTTTTCAGGCACTCAACCAGGTTTAGGTGATAAAATGCAAGTATGCTTTATATCCCAGTGTGAACATGCTATTTCATTTCCATTAAGACATAAACTCCCATTGTAACATATTGGTGTCTTTTCATGTATTCTGCTTTTAGCCCCCAGTTTCTTACATCCTACGCACCATGCATATACTAGGATTCTCATTGTTATTGTTCATTTCCTTCCTGTATGGAGAGTAGTAGTTTCGATCAGTGGCATAGCTTCATGGTCACTTGATCTATTAATCGGTTTGTATTGTCTCATACAATATTCTCTAACCCCTTAATTACTGGTATGTCTAGTTATTTCAACCTGTGTTTTTCCATCTACATGGTATTTTGTCCAGAGATGCTGCAGTTGTTCTTTTCAGGTCTAGGGCTTCATATGTGTCCCTGTTTATGCGTTAGCCCTGGGAATTGTGAACATGGTACCATTTGATGCATGAGTACCTGATGGACGTTGCTAGGTGTGACAGAGTTACCAATATATCTTCAGTATAAAACAGCATTTTATGCTCCCCACAACAGTGTTAACCCATGTATTTGTACATCTTTGCAGCGAATTGCAGCTACCAGCTGTTTTAAACTGTGAACAACACTGACCGCTTCTGACTTGCCCATTACATTTTAGTTCACCATTTGGGTCAACCCGAATGGAGTTAATGATTCACTTCTCAACTCTGCAAGACTCTTCTTATTACAGGATACCTCAGACAAGGTAGGAATTACATCCCAATGGCATTGGTGAATATCCACCTCCCAAGCAGTAGCAAATGCTGCATGCTTACACTGGTGGTCTGCAACTGTACCACTACTAGACAAATTGTTTGCAGAACATTTTTGCATGCATCTTACACGAGGGCCATTTGTAGGCTGCAAGAGCAAGTGAACATATTTTGAGAGAACGTGAGCACTGTTTCTCAGTTGTGCACAGATTACTTTTCTGGCTATATGGTAGGTGCCCATAAGCTGCAGCGTCCCAATAAATCTTCCCAAATGGCTCTGATCCCTAAAATGCATTCACTCAGCTATAACTGACATCTTTTTGACTATTGTTCCATGAGTGGCACCCGTGATAACAATTCTAACTTAGAGATTGTGCTAATAGTTAAATTGCAGGTTATTTGAGTGTGTAAATTGTAAAGCGCAACGAGATCTGTATTAATGGATTTTATTCAAAAGTAAAATAAAGCATCTGTAGCAAACGAGGGGTGGAAGTAAACTATTGGTGTCTTTTTCTCTTTGCTGATACTTGTGCTATTAATGGGAAATACACATACAAAGACGGTTAGGATAATTGAGCATTTCCTTGGTAGTGTTTTAGTTAGTAGTGTTTTCCTGATTCCAAGCTCTGAAGAAATGCCTCAATCTTTGGCGGAGAAGTGATGTTATCCACTGTTGGGATTAGGAAACAAGTCATGTAGCAGGCTTAATGTTTTTGACTTTCAAAAAAGATAAGGTTGATACCAACTTTTGGGTGTTAAATTTAATACTGTAAATGTGATCCCTTTTTCCTTAGGAAAAGTATCTGTGATAAAGCATATCAGGTATGCTCTAAATGAGGTCAACCAATCTTTTCACCCTAGCAAGGGGCAAGAGAGGATTATCATCACAATCAATTGACATTAAAATTTACAATATGACCAATTTGTCCACAGAAGTAAAACCCAAATCAGAAATAAAGTTAGAGGGTTTTATTATAAACTTATACTTGGGTTACTATAAATGATTCTTAAAACCAAACTGTAAAGATAGTCTCACCATAATATGTCCCAAACGGTAGAAATAATTTAAGCAAACTAACAAAAGATAACCAAACATTCAATAAGAGGTATGCAGTTCAACCGGATAAAAACCTGATGTTCAGAAAACAAACACTAACCAACTCTCCTAAACGTGAAGGCGATCTGAGAATCATCAAAGTTAGTTGGTCAAGTAAGGGAAATCCCTAAAAATAACAAGTCACTAATTAACATGTGCTGGGCTACAAAACATGGAGGTAAAAAGTAAATAAAGGGCGAAAAGAGTTTGGAAAATGACATCTGGGGCAAACTGAAGCTAACTAAAGTTGGCAAAACATAAGTAAAAGGGAGAGTGTCAGCATTTCAGAAGTCTTCTCATGGGTAAGGGGAAAATCTAAGTTCTCTCAGAAAGCATTGGGAAAGTGTGTGGCAAGGGAAAAAGGTCTGTACTTATAAAGTCCTGGGATCTATCCTACTTCATCTAACTGGAAATGGTTAATGTCCAATGTGAATGATGATTTGTCCATTGGTAATGCCATATGGATTGAAAGATTTCATTGTCTAGTCACAGAACATCATGAAACATGCATCTGCAACATCCAGACAACTTCCCAAGACCGTCATGGGAAGGCATCCATCTTTGCTCTTCTGTCGACTTTGCAACAATTTATAATTCAGTCCAATCTTCACATTCTCAGTCTCTCTGTGTACTATCCTCAAGGTTACTTTCTCAGGCTCTCTATGAATAAAACAATGGCACATCTATTCCTAGACTAATATTTAATTTGAATGAAATCTGAAATAACTGACACGTTAGTGAAAAGAAGACAACTTACTCACATTCATGAGGCTGGGGCCTCGCAGGCCTTAACACAACTTAACTAAAGCAGAGTTAAAATGGCATACCTTATCCCTGTTAAGAAAACAGATACACTTGTTTCAAATATAAAATCATCATTAATACATCTTGTCTAATTTCATGTTACAGAAAATGTCAAAAGTAAAATAACTTAATACATGTCAGTAAATATGAGGGGGAACTACAATTTCTCAACATACATACATTTAAAATATATTCACCAAGAAATGTATTATCTTTTTAGTGATAACTGTTCTCAAACATCATAAGGAAACATATGGACTCAAAATAAATGATTATTTCTTAGTTGGCATGTCTACACCACAAGCTTTTAAGTACTAGTCTACAGTGAATGCACTTTTATATAGACTTTCAGTACACCACTTCACAGTTAGCTTGTCATCGATTCACACAATATAATGTCAATATGGTCACATATAGATCAACATTGTGACATCAAAGGTAGCAGCCAAATCTCCGCTTCACCACTTGCTTCACTTATTAGTTCTCAAATGGAAAAGAATGTATTCTATTCTCACCTTTCCCGTGGGTGCTGCCCTCAGTGTCTGCCTGCACGACAAACCAACCCACTGGTTTAATAAGTGTATTTTTCCCACCACTGCCTTATGTCAAAACAATAAATTAAGGCCTTCATTTTGCCGGCTGGGTCCTACATGACACAGATAACAGGTCCCTGGCTTCTTGTCAACTGGATTTTCCATTATGTCCAAGCCACCTTCTCGGTGGACTTGCTGGTGTGATGACTTTCGTGTCCCATTGGGCTGTTTACCAGTGTCTCAGCTTCCTTATCAGTTGGGTTGACCTCCAGTGTCTCAGTGTACTGAATGTTTGGAATCTTATCAGTTGTGCTGCCTCTCCTCCTCTTGTACAGGTGTGCATATGCTTAAGGTCTTACTCTTTCATTGGGCTCTGACACTGTAGCTTCCCTCCATGCAGCAAGCTGCACCTAAGTATCCTTATCTGCTGCTGCCTCCCCACTTGGAAGGAAGTATTCTTAAAGTGACCTTGTGAAGAGGATTCTTGCCATTTGGAGTTAGCACTTCTGGCCTCAGAGGAAGGCATAGATCAAACATTTGGTGGATCCACCTTCTTCCTAAAGCTACGTTCTCAACTAGAGAATTCTTGGAGAAAGGTTTATCATAAAAACAGCTAGAGTCTATATCAGAGACTGAGGACCCGTCATAGAGAAATTAAGCTTTGAAACACTTATTTTTATTTTTGCAAAATCATTTTTAGAAATTGTATCCCTAGTTGGGCAGATACAACTTTTAGGGGCCTGGACAGGCGAAGAAATAGGTCAAAAGATGAATTTGGCGAACATTCATTGCAGAGAGTTTTGGACTTTGGAAAGATCAGTTCCAGGAGAAAAATTTAGCTCCAAGGTAAGGTGGCTGTACATAGCACCGCATGACCAAGTTAATGGCAGGGATTTACTGATGATGATTTTTTTCCCCTTGATTTTAATGAGACGTGCGTTTTATTTCTCATGGTTCCAAATATGCATTAGGAGCAAGCTGAAGTGATTGTCATCACCAATTGACTTTATTTTCCTTCTTCCTCTGCATCCACTTCCTGTTCTCGCTGTCCTGAATATTTTAACCAATATTTTTGCTATCATATACTAGAATCTGGAACCTGATTACTTTTTATCAGTATTGTGTAATCTGTATAGAAGTTTTTATTATCTTTTGGATTTTTTTCTGTAGTGAATCACTTAAAAAAAAAAAAAAAAAACACAGTTTTGAAGATTTCTATTTTGTGGTCAGGTACGACATATACAGGTAGGGGAGTGCCTGTGTCTCTCAAGGGCTCACTCTGCAGCAAGGACTCCTTTCCGCTGCCTTGTTATTGCAGGCTTTCATCTGTAGCTGTCTCTTAACTCCCGCTGTCCCAGGTATCCTGGTGCAGCACCTGATCTACTCAGTCACTTCTGCTGATCCAGACATTCCCGATCTCCTGCTGCCTCTGTCATAGCTCTTTCAACACCAGCAGTCACTTGTGATGCTCCACCTTCCCCAACTGTGTGCTGCTTTTCCCTGGTAAAACTCTTATATCTGCAAACACTAATGATGCTGCAGATTGTCCTGTCCCTAGCTGCTGGCCCTGTTCCTGTGCTTATGCCCGCTGCTTTTTCTGTAGAAGGCCCAGTGTTGAATACATTATTCATCCATGCAATTGCCTACTGCTAGCTCCAGCTTTGTTCCTTGAAAGGCTGTAAAATGGGCTTTGAGACCTATCTGGAACTATTTTTATGTGTTGTAGCCAACGTAAGTGGCAATAATTGTTGGTTGACAGTGTTGGCGGGGAGTCAGAAGCTGTTGAACAGCACCCAACACAAGAATAGACAGAGCTCACATTTCTCTTTAGGAGGAAATGAGTGACTGTATTTCAGTTTTGTTTTGAGGGTGTGGTAGGTGATTTGAGGAGGGGAGCTGCAGGGAAGGTGGCCTGAGAGGGAAAGTCATATGGTAGGTAAGAATGCATAGAACGATGGCCCAAAAGAAGCACCTGGAGTGTTGCAGGTAGTTATGGAGGAGTGGTACTTATCAAGATAGAAGGCTATAGTTGAAACTCCACAGATGACATGCTGCACAAGTCCATGTTTAAATTTTGATGTTTCTCATAAATTAACCTAATGCCTGGGCGGGCTATCCCCAGCTCTACTTTTTTTCATCTTCATTTTCTCGGTGTCCATAAGGCTTTGTGATGGAAAGGATCAGTGTGGGAGAGCAGAGGAGCAAAGTAGATTTGCCTAAATGCTCCATCTGCTTTTACTTTGTTTACTGTGACATCAGCATGATGCATGTCACAGTAAACCAGAAAAAAATCCTCTGGATCCAAGGGAAGCTCTCTTCTCGCATGGCCATATTAGGTGAGGGGAAAACCCCACCACCTAATAAGCGTGCATTTGAAATGTTCTATTTTGAGAAAGCGTGGATATTTTGGCTAATCAAGCGTTGCATTCAGGTCAACCACTATCTGTGTGGTGCTACAGTACCTCTCTCTATTGTACTCCTGAATGCTATTTTTAGGTTGATCAACTAGGATATGGTGACAGCTGTGCTGTCAAATCAGACATGAATTAGACGATGGGAATGTACTTGTTCTTGAGTCTGGGCAGAATCTATCTTCTGTGCTTGCAAAATGCAGATGGAAATTCCGGTTCAGTCAGCTGTAACCCTATTGTTGAGTGGAAATAATGTATTGTGCACATGTTATGATGTTAGCAATCTATACTGCAAAAATTATAACACCAAGAAGCAACACCAAGAAACAAGTATCAAGACTGCAATCTAGTAGACACTGGATAGAGAAATTCTATATTTATTTCAGTTGAACTGAAAGAGGGGATTAGGCTCCACCCATAAGTTGGGTTTCCTGAATGGAGGATTTGATTGGAAAGAATATGTGGGTTTTCACAAACAAGACTGGTAATACTGCACTTTTTGACTTACTGCAAAGTTTGTACTAGACTCAGCAGGACTGAGTTGGTTATGGGGGCAATCTAGTGATCGTGGCTATAGGCTTGATCTACTTATTGTAAAATGTTATGTTAAAAAGCAGTAGAACAAACATATTTATTGTGAAAAGTATATGTTAAAGTCAATAGGCATTGTTATAACGCTGTTAAAGTGTACAGAAAGGTATGTTTTTACATGGATTCCCTCAGATTACTGTAGTTGGCAGTTGTGTTGGTGTTTGTCACACATTGTGACAAACTGGATATATACATTTTGCTCTTTGAGATTGATTGTAAGGCAGTTTTAGGAGAGATGGTATTGTGCTTAGGCAACTGTGATTTTGTACATCCTTCTAAATTTGACTGTTTCTGAGGTTGCCTTATGGAAAAAATTACACCCAAAACTGTAGGCCTGACTTGGTTACGGGATAAGGTATTTGCCTGTTTGATGCACTGGAAACTTTCTCTAAGATGCCATTCTCCTGGTGTGAAACATTGTGATAAGTGCAGTTGTTTTAGCTTAACTGTGAAAAGCATATGCTAAAGCCAATAAGACATAAACAAGCAGTTGGTTATCACATTGTGTTACAGTTAATAGACCGATTGTTTTTACATTTAATCTCAGATAACAGTAGTATGCAGCGATTTCTATCATTGACAACCCACTCTGACAAACCACTGTAATGATTCTTATTAGACACTGTTGAGAGGGTTGTATATTGTTTTACAAGCTGTATTTTTCTAGATATTTTTTATTTTGTAACTGCATGCATGATGATTCCTGCCTGTAGGCAAGTATTTTTGGTACCTGGAATTTCACAGATTACCATAGTAGGCAAGAGTTTTTGTGTTGGTGATCCATCTGAACAAAATGTGGTGATAGAAGATATGCACTGCAACAATCCTTGTTGGGCACTTGAGTGGGCTTGATTTGGTTATGGTGATTGTTTAACAGTTACAATGAAGGCAGTAGGCCTGACAAATTTGTGGAAAAGCGTATGTTAAAGTCATTAGGCATTTAACGGTCCATTGAAGGGTGGATTATTACTCTGAATTTAAGCCTATAGATAGTTTTTTTGTTACATGCAATCTCATAGATTGCCTTGGCGGGCAAGGGTTTTTGTGGTGTTTACCCCCTCTGACAAAGCAGGAGTATAGATGATTTGCATTGTGAGGATCCTTGTCTAGCCCTGTCAGAAGATATAATATTTTGTGTTGCCAGCTGTAATATTGAATACATTTCCAATTTGACTGTAGGTTTGTGTCAGAGTCACCACATCCTCGGGGTCTGCGCATGTTCCCAACATGTCCACCACAAGACAGCTCCAATACTCTGATTAGAATGTCACAGGGTCTAAGAGAGTCCAAGTGGGGGAAAAGGGGATTAGGTAGGGAACAGCTGGGAAGGAGACCTGTAGGAAGCAAAAGATTAAAACACACAATATCAAGATTATATCATATTATTATTTACTAGACTATGATTCTAAGCATTGTCATACTGTAACCATGGATAACTTAAGCATGGACTAACTAACTAGGCCTCAAGACGTCTGGGTATCTGGGAAGGAATTAAGAATGATTAATACAATTTATCAATGAATCTCTTAATGAAATCTTACACATTGACTAGAAATGTACGAACCCTCTAGAATTATGTTTTCAAAATCAAACAGTCTTTTTGCCTGAGGACAAAGGAATAATCTGAACTTTTTCTGGAACACCATAGGAGTTGTATTAAGGGACTTATTATGCAAATATAATGCAACATCTAGAATTCTAGAACACTTAGTTTTTTAAAATGCAGAAACATGAATTGCGCACATTGCTGATTTCAACAAGAATATGCAAATGTCATGAAATGATTGCGCACATTACAAACGACCTGAAGCATCAAGTTCAATAGCGGGAAATGAATTGCGCATCTTGAATGTCACCTTGTAAGTGCCAAGAAATGATTGCGCACAATGAGCATCAAGAGTTACACACAAGGAATGAATCGCGCGTCTTGCTGTTTTGAAAGCCACCATGTAAATGCCATGAAATGGTAGCGCACAATGAATATCACGAGTTCCACACAAGGAATGAATCGCGCGTCTTGACGATTCGAATGCCACCATGTGAGAGTCAAGAAATGGTAGCGCACAATGAATATCACAAGTTAAGCACAAGAAATGAATTGCGCGTCTTGCCAATTCGAATGTCAGCATGCAAATGCCATAAAAAGCCAAGCGCACTGTAGACGGGTCTTAGAGACTGCGTCTCCTCCTTCGTTGAACCAGCAACCTTCGGCTGACTCCGTCACGTCATTTCCGCATTCCCATGGTAACATGGGAACGCTATTGGACGCATCAGGACCGGACTTCCGGCTGCGGGGAGTTGAAGAAACGACGGACTCCCAGGAGAAGGGGCAGGACGCCACGGAGCGGAGGAGCACAGACGGACCAGGAGAACAGACAACGGAAAAACAGGACGAGCGACGACACTTCCCAGGAGCAGAGACGACCAGCGCCAATTCCAGGAGGGTCGTGGCTTTCCAAGGTACGGTCCCTCCTGGGGACGAGGGAGGCCACAGTTTAAGGGGCACAGAGGAAGGGACCAGGGGAGGTGGAAAAGGGGAAAAGGGATACGGCACCCACCACCCAGAAAGAGTACTACTCCCCCTCTAATTGGGAAGCACTAAGAAGTATTATTGGCACTGATAGAAAATACCACAATAATCACCTCCCCGCACCCTCACAGTGGGATACCCTCACTCTCTCCCTCTGAATGATCCCTCCCCACCTATACCCCTAAGACAACCCCAGAACCATCCTACCAACTCACCTTCGCGTTTTCTGTTTTATTTTTTTGGTAAAACGCGCTGGAGCCTCCAGAACCAGGCAATAGCCGACCTAGAGGAGGGAAAAGGAACCAAGAAAGGACAACAGTTAACGGAGAACTGAAAACCCAAAACCCCAAGATCCACAAGAAACCGAGAACGGACACTGGACTGTTTTTCCAATTTGAAAGAAAATAAAAATATTGGTTTACCTACCTAATTACTCAGTCTCAGCCCTTTTTGTATCGCCAAAGCCTGCCACAGTGGTGTCAGAAGTGGGATCTAATTTCCCGAAGGCTATTTGGCGGTATATACAATGAGTGACAAACCCACCCTAGAGGACATGATTAAACAGCTAGCGGAGGGCCAGCGTCATTTACAACTAGTATGGGAGGCACACCAACGGGAGGCTAAGGAAGACAGAGAGGCCCTACAGTCGGCCCTAAAAAGCCAAGCTACTATCTTGGCAAACAACCAGCTTGTACATGAGACTGCGCTGCAGAAATTAACAGACACCATAGCAGCCAGCAAAGTACACCCCAATGTCCCGACCTCCGTTTTACAGAAATTCCAGGAAGGGGAAGACCCGGATTCCTTCTTTACAAACTTTGAACGGGTGGCTTCCTCCGCTCAATGGCCTGAGGAACGATGGGGACAGTACATTGCGCCATTACTCACGGGAATTCTACAGACGGCCTACCAAGCTGCTAATCCGGGAGGTACCACCCCATATAAAGGACATAAAAAGGAGTATCTTGGAAAGGGTTGGTCATGATGTAGAGTATTATAGATTAAAGTTCCGGAAAGTGAAATGGGGACAGGATGAGGATCCGCGTACCTTTTACTTCCGGGTTAAAGATTTAGCATTAAAATGGTTAGGCCCTATAGGAACAACCAGGGAAGATGTGATAAAAACAATTATCCTTGAAGAGTATTTGGATTCATTACCCAATAGTACTAAAAATTGGATAAGGCAACATCCCAAGGTAGATACGGAGCTCGCTATAGATCTGGCCTGTGCTTCCCACCGGTCTATGGATGTGAAACTCCTACAGCCCAGACCAGCCATAAAACCCATACAACCACCACCAAAACCAACCCGAGGTACCCACTGGAAGACGCCGGGACACATAAACAGGGGGAGAGTCATCCAATGCATCTACCACAGTGTTTTAGTTGTGGGGAATGGGGTCATATAGTTAGGGTATGCCCCAGAAAATCAGATGGGGTTGAACCCATGGAGATAGGGGTTACCAGACGCAGGGTATTATGTACCGGAGAGGGGAATCCTAAATTCAAACAAGTCATCAAAGTAAACGGACGCTTCCTCTCTGCCCTCATTGATTCGGGTTGTAGTCAATCCGTAATCCGAAAAGACTTAATAGACCCCATAGACTTGACCACAAGCCAATGGGTCACTATTTGTTGTATACATGGCGATAAAGAGCAATATCCCCTAGCAATAGTCGAGGTGGAATGGGGTGAATATCACAACTTCCTCCCTGTAGGGGTTATGGACCAGTTGATTGAAGACTGTATTATCGGGACTGATTATATCCGGTTCCATCATCTCCTAGACCGAATCCAAACCCTGAAAGAGAACCCGGAGTGGTGGACTGAAGCCCCGTTTTCCAATAGCTTTATTAAATGCCCACTGAGCCGCAGAAAGCTCACCAGAAGTGAGAAAAGACAAGAGAAAATGAAATTTCAGGAAGCCAGAGAGGAGACAAGACCAAACAGGGTGGTAGCAGAGACTAGTAACGCACCGGTAACCTTTCGAACCTGCCAGAGAGAAGACCCTACCCTCACTCATGCCTGGAGAACAGCTAAAACTGAAGCCACAAATGAGGTGGGTCCTTATTTTCTAGTACAGAAAAACCTTCTTTATAGAATTACCACATCTAATTAGTGGTTCCGGAATTATATAGGAACCAAGTACTCTTTCTAGCACATAATCAGCCAGGAGGGGGCCATCACGGTAGGGAAAAGACCGAGGAATACCTCCTACGGAGGTTTTATTGGCCAGGGGTCTACGCCCACATTAGGAGGTACTGCTTACAATGTCCCAGATGTCAACTTACAGAACCGGGAATGCCTAGGAAAGCACCCTTGCAGCCTCTACCCATTATTGACATTCCCTTTAGCCGGGTGGAAATGGATTTAATCGGCCCACTACTTCCATCATCCAGGGGACACACATATATCCTGGTCATAGTCGACTATGCCACTAGATACCCCAAAGCCCTTCCCTTATCAAGTATGACTACAAAAACGGTGGCACAAGCCATGATAACAGTCTTCACCAGGACAGGTTTTCCCCAAGAGATCCTTACTGATCAAGGCACCCCATTCATGTCAAACCTTATGAAACAGATATGTCCATTATTGGGAATTACTCAAATAAAAACGTCTGTCTATCACCCCCAAACGGATGGTTTAGTGGAACGCTATAACCGTACCATAAAGACACTATTGAGGAAAATAGTAGACGACTCTGGAAGGGATTGGGATCAAAAGTTACCTCTAGTTCTTTACGCCATCCGGACACACGAACAGTCCTCTACAGGTCATAGCCCATTCGAATTGGTCTTTGGAAGACAACCACGTTGTCTTCTGGACATGGCAGCTGAAACCTGGGAAGAGGAAGAAGAGGAAGGGGAAACCATTGCTAGAATATGTCCACAAGCTAAAAACTCACTTACAAAACCTATGGGAAGATGTACGGCGACATCTCGAGAAGGCTCAAGACACTCAAAAAGTATACTGTATTACGACAAGGGGAGTAAGTTACGAACATTTCTCCCGAATGATCAAGTCCTTATAAAGCGACCAACATCTGAGCAGAAACTATTAGCTCGATGGCAGGGACCCTATAGAGTTATTAGAGCTGTCTCTCCCGTCACGTACCTTATAGAGCTGAGTGCCCACCCCAAAGGAACCCAATCTACCACGTAAACCTCCTAAAGAAATGGGAATCCGTAGAAAGGTTAGATACTCAAACAGGGAACGGATGCTTTATCTCACCATGCAAAGATATAGATCTAGAACTTTTCCCCTTGGAAAGACAACAGCCGGAGAGAAATCCCTGTATAAACAGTTCTCTAACCGAAACTGAGAAGGGACAACTGTCCACTCTTTTAAAACAACACTCACATTTCTTTTCAGAAATACCTGGAAGAACCACATTGATCCATCACAAAATAAAAACACCTACAGGACAGACTATCCGGCTTCGACCCTATCGTTTACCCGAGGCCAGGAAACATGTCATTGAGGAAGAAATAGAGAAAGTGATAGCCGTAGGAGTAATTGAACCCTCTGTTAGTCATTGGAGTTCTCCTGTAGTTCTCGTTCCAAAACCCGACGGGTCTGTCCGGTTTTGTATCGATTTCCGCAAACTCAATGACATATCGCTATTTGACACATATCCTATCCCTCGTGTGGACGATGTCTTAGAGAAATTAGGGAAAGCTAAATATCTGTCGACATTGGATCTAACTAAGGGGTACTGGCAGATCCCCCTTGCTCCAGAAGACAAGGAATAAATGGCGTTCTCCACACAATCAGGCCTGTATCAATTCACAGTTCTACCCTTTGGTCTCCACGGAGCCCCTGCTACCTTCCAACGTTTGATGAACCGACTGTTAAAACCCTTTCAAACCTTCACAGCAGCCTATTTAGATGATGATGTCATTTATAGCGATACCTGGCCGAATCACCTCAAGCATCTCAACCAGGTGTTCACTGCCCTCGCGGAAGCCGGGCTAACGGCTAATCCCAAGAAGTGCATATTAGGGAATACAAAAATCTCCTATCTAGGCTATATGATAGGCAATGGGATCCTTCAACCACAAAAAAAAAAAATTGAGGCCATAATGCAAGTCCAACCCCCAAAAACCAAGAAAGAACTGCGATCCTTTTTAGGACTGGTGGACTATTACCGTAGATTCATACCCAGATACTCCACTATTGCTTCCCATCTTACTGATTTACTGGCCAAACACCGCCCCAACACGTTAGCCCCATTTTCAGATTCCCAGAGGAGTAGTTTTGACCAGTTAAGGACATCCCTTACCACAGACCCAGTATTAAAATGTCCTGATTTCTCTAGGCCATTCCATCTTTATACTGACGCTTCTAACATCGGTCTCGGGCTGTACTCACTCAACCTGACGAGGAGGGACTTGACCAGCCGGTTGTCTTTATCAGTAGGAAGCTTCTTCCACGTGAATGCCACTACCCCACCATTGAGAGAGAGTGCTTGGCCATTAAATGGGCTGTAGAGAACTTACAATGTTACCTTGTTGGCAGACCTTTTGTACTGTACACTGACCACGCTCCTCTTACTTGGCTTGTTCCCACAAAGACTCCAACTCCAGAGTGTTAAGTTGGTTCCTTGAACTCCAACCTTTTACCTTCCAGGTGCGCCATGTCCCGGGTTCTCAGCAGGGCCCCGCCGATTACCTGTCCCGGTTTCCCTCCTCCTCTTCGGTCCTCGACCAGGACCGATCATGGGATGGGGTGTGTAGACGGGTCTCAGAGACCGCGTCTCCTCCTTCGTTGAACCGGCAACCTTCGGCTGACTCCGTCACGTCATTTCCGCGTTCCCATGGTAACATGGGAACGCTATTGGACGCATCAGGACGGACTTCCGGCTGCGGGGAGTTGAAGAGACGACAGACTTCCAGGAGAAGGGGCAGGACGCCACGGAGCGGAGGAACACAGACGGACCAGGAGAACAGACAACGGAAAAACAGGACGAGCGACAACACTTCCCAGGAGCAGAGACGACCAGCGCCAATTCCAGGCACTCGCAGGAACAGAAGACCCGAGGAACCCGCCACGACCCAGGAGGGTCGTGGCTTTCCAAGGTACGGTCCTTCCTGGGGACGAGGGAGGCCACAGTTTAAGGGGCACAGGGGAAGGGACCAGGGGAGGTGGAAGAGGGGAAGAGGGGTACTGCACCCACCACCCAGAAAGAGTACTACTCCCCCTCTAATTGGGAAGCACCAAGAAGTATTATAGGCACTGATGGAAAATACCACAATAATCACCTCCCCGCACCCTCACAGTGGGATACCCTCACTCTCTCCCTCTGAATGATCCCTCCCCACCTATACCCCTAAGACAACCCCAGAACCATCCTACCAACTCACCTTTGCGTTTTCTGTTTTATTTTTTCGGTAAAATGCGCTGGAGCCTCCAGAACCAGGCAATAGCCGACCTAGAGGAGGGAAAAGGAACCAAGAAAGGACAAAAGTTAACGGAGAACTGAAAACCCCAAACCCCAAGATCCACAAGAAACAGAGAACGGACACTGGACTGTTTTCCCAATTTGAAAGAAAATAAAAATATTGGTTTACCTACCTAATTACTCAGTCTCAGCCCTTTTTGTACCGCCAAAGCCTGCCACACGCACATTCACACGCCCAAGGTAAAATCTTTTATCATGAAAATTGGGCCCAAGAACTCGAAATCCTTCGAGAAGTGGATCGGGGGCCCAGCCCGACCTCAGTCTTACCTCCCTGATCAAGAATCACCAACAAAGTGAAGGGCAATGCCTGGAAGATCAAAGTAGGCTTCCGGAACAGGAGCTCAGGAAGTTGCTGCTGCTCTGCACCGGGACCTCTGAATAGTGAGCACGTGGAGCTGGGCTGGCTCCCTTATATAGAGTCTTGGCCCAGCCCACAAACCACACCCTGTCATGCTGCAGAGGAAGCTTCTAGAAGGCCCTGGAAAGGGACCACACCCTGACACACTCTAAAAGCCTGCAGCAATACATTGCAAATGAATAGTATTTATAAGCACCTTGAATATAAGTCTTCAGGATTAAACTCTGCAATGCAAAAGGTTAAACAACAGCATATTAGCATAATGCATGAATTACGTTATCTTGGAAGTGCTGGGTTTTTGCATTCCGATCGCCCATAGAGCGCGCACTGCCCTGATGTTGACAGTACTCCCCTCTCCCAGACGCGCTCTAGGGCCTGGCTTGCCTGGATTGAGACGATGAAAACACCTCACAAGTAATGAAGCATGAACATCAGATGCGGAAACCCATGAGTTACTTTCAGGGCCATAACCTTTCCACGAGATCAAGTACCATAGGTTACACCCTCTCAGTTTTGAATCCAACACCTTCTTGACTTCGTATTCCACTTCCCCCTGTACTAAAACTGGAGCTGGATGAGGGCGGACCTTCTGGACTGCTTTTTTCAGGAGGGAAGTGTGGAATACTGGATGAATACGTAGTGGCCTGGGTAATTGCAGTTTATAGGTCACTGGATTGATTTGCTGAAGGATAGTGTAGGGACCAATGCATTTGGGATTAAACATGTGCTTTTAATTGAAGTCTATATGTCTTGTAGAAAGCCACACACTTTATCATCTGGTTGATACTGAGGTCCCTCACAATGTTTCTTTCCGTAATGCTTTTTGTATTTTTGTTTGGCCTTTTCTAAATGTTGTTGAATCAATTTCTGGGTTTGGTGAAGGTGTTGAATGGTTTCCGACACAGCTGGTGTAAGAGAACTTTCTTGAGGGATCGTGATGGGCAAGGTGTCAGGATGATAGCCAAACAAGCCAAAAAAGGATGTAACACCAGTGGAAGTGTGAAATGAGTTATCGTAGGCTAACTCAGCTAACCAGAGCATTGATGTCCAAGAATGAAGTGCTTTTTCAGCGTAAGCACGCAGGTATTGCTTCAGAGTCTGATTTAGTCTCTCTGTTTGACCATCTGTTTGAGGATGATGGCTAGTAGATAGTGTGGACGTGACTTGAAGTGTTTTGCACCATGTTTTCCAGAAATTGGAGGCAAATTGTGACCCTCGATCGGAGAGAATCTTTTTTGGCAGCCCATGATAATGGACCACTCTATTTAGTAAGATGGTCGCCAGTTCGCTGGAGGTGGGCAATTTGTTACAGGCAATGAAATGTCCATATTTCGTGAGACCATCTACTACCACAAGAATTACTGAATGTTGTTGGACCACTGGTAGTCCTGTAATGACTGTAATGACATCTAAAGAGATGGGTTCCCAAGGTCGACATGGAGTTGGGAGTGGATGCAACAACCCTTCCGGTTTTGAATGACTTATCTTGATGCGAGCACAGACTTTGCAGTCGTTTACCATTGTTTTGACATCTTTGTTAGAGTAGGCCACCAAAAGTAGCGTTGAATTAATTCTAGAGTTACAAGAGTTCCTGGCCGTAGATATAACATGCAACCAATGAAATACTAACTTGCGAAGCTTGGTAGTGGGCACGAACAAGCAAGCATCATGGAAAGGTAGTCCTTGCTTGATTGACCTTTTGGGGTCTGCTTGAGCCCATGTCTGCCCTTTCTCAATGGTGAAGGAATTATGGATATCTTCAAAGAAATCTTCAGTTTTTATGATGCATAGGACTTTGTCTGGAGCAATGATACCTCTGGAGGGCTGGAATGCAGGCACCACGGTGGACTCTTGGCAGGACAAGGCATCAACTTTGCGATTGTCTTTACCAGGACGGAATGTTACCACAAAATCAAATTCGGACAAAAACAACATCCAGCGTAATTGCTGAGGAGTCAAAAGTCTGGCTGAACTCCTTGCGATGATCAGTATATGGTGTGACAGTGTACTTGGCACCCAACAAATGATGTCTCCGTTCTTTGAAGTCGTCATGAATCGGCAGAAGCTCTTTCTCTGCAATGACAGTTTTGTTCGGCTTCGTTCAGCTTACGAGACATGTAAGCTACAGGATGAAGTTGGCCAGTGTCTTTGCTTCGTTGTGACAAGACTGCACCAATTGCCACATCTGAGGCATCGGCTTCCACTATGAAGGGACGATCCACATCAGGGTGAGTCAAGACTGGGGCAGAGGAAAAAGCTTCCTTCAAAGTTGAAAAGGCTTGGTCAGCTTCTGGGGACCATACACATTTTTCTTTCTTTCTCAATAACTTAGTGATTGGGGCCACTGTTTGAGAGAAATGGTTTATAAACCTGCAGTAAGTTTGCAAACCCCAGGAAACATTGTACATCTCGGACAGTCTTTGGAGTTGGCCAGTCAGATACGGCTTGTACTTTCTTTTCTGCCATAACCATACCTTGAGGGGTAAGGATGGCCCCTAAAAACTCAACTGTGGTAACATGAAACTCACACTTGGTTAGTTTGCAATATAAACAGTGCTTTCGAAGAGCTGCGAGAATTCTCTTGACATGTAGTACATGTTCCTTTTCATTGTCGGAGTAGATCAGAAGGTCATCGATGTAGACTATTGCAAATTTCGAGATACTCTCTAAGAATGTCATTCAGGAAAAATTGAAATGCTGCTGGAGCATTGCACAGACCAAAAGGCATGACTGTGTATTCGAAAAGGCCATATCTTGTCTTGAACGCTGTTTTCCATTCATCACCCTCTCTCATTCTGACCAAATGATAAGCACCTCTTAGATCGAGCTTAGTGTAGATTTTAGCTTTTTTACTTGTTCCAGCAAGACCGGAATCCGGGGTAAGGGTTATTTATTCTTGATGGTGACCTTGTTCAAACCCCTATAGTCAATACAAGTTTGAAGATATCCATTTGCTTTAGAGACAAAAAACAAAGGAGAGGCTGTAGGAGACCTTGAAGGGTGGATGAAACCATTCTCCAAGAATTGATCTAGATACTTTCGTAAATGTTGGTTTTCATGTTCTGACAAGGCATATACATGACAGCTGGGAAGTATCACCCCTGGGATTAGATCAATTTTACAGTCATGAGGTCTATGAGGAGGCAGGTTTTCTGCTGCCTTTTAATCGAATACATCTTCATAGGATGAATACTGCTTGGGCAACTTAACTTCTTTCTTCGCTGCAGTGGCTATGTAGTTACTTGACACTTTTGGAAGCATTTTTCTTTACATAGATCTGAGTAGAATATGACCTTTCTTTCTGCCCAATTAATCTCAGGATTGTGATGAGTTAACCAGGCTAAGCCAAGGATAATTCCATACTGAGGCGCATGGATCACGTCAAGGATGAGTTTCTCTTTGTTTGTTTCTTTGGTTCTTCCCTTCACAGGTCACCGACAAGGGGACAGTCTTAAGAGTTACTGGGCATCCTGTCAAGGGTTTTCCATCTACTGCTTGTATTATTTCAGGAGTCTTCTTCTCGATGCATGGGATCCCCCATGTGCGGACTGATTGGGTGTCAACAAAGTTCCCAGTAGCCCAGGAATCCACGAGGGCCTTCTTGAAATAGTTCTTTTTCTTTACTTGAACTTATATGCCCAGCTTGAGATGTCTAGATTGTGAAGGGTCCACGGTGACACCCAAGAGCAACCCTTCTTTATATCTTGGGTGATTTAGTTTTCCGGCTCGACTTGTGCATTGGCTGCAAGTTTCTTGACAGGACCTCGTTTGCTCTTTGGTTTTATTGGACATTCTTTGGCAAAATGACCCTTGCGTCCGCAATAAAGACATTGTCCATTCTTTCTAAGTAAGTCCTTTTCGTCTTGGGTCAGAGGCCTCCTGATTGCACCGATATCCATAGGTTCTGGCGTTCGTTCTTTCTGAGTCCTTGATTCTCTATTATCGTGAACACGCCAGGAATATTTCTTAGTCTTTTTGCGTGTTCCTCTTCGTTCCGCTAAACGATGATCCAGTCTTAAAACGAGGTTTATCAGGTCTTGACAGTCTGTAGGCTGCAGGTCTATTTGAGCTAGAATATCTTTTAGCTCCTCCTTGAGTCCCTGTAGAACAAGGCTGCTTGCTTTTCTTCAGGCCAGGATGTCTCGGCTACCAGCCTATTAAAGTTAGCTAAATATGACACTAGATCCTGGTTACCTTGTCGCAAGTCTAATGATTCACGATGTGCCGACAATGTCACAGTTCTACTATCAAATTCTCTTTCAAACTCCCAAACAACATTTTTCCAATTGTAAAGCAGGGGACTGTCTTTACGCACAAGAGGAATAGCCCAGGTAGCTGCATCCCCAGACAGGTATGATAACAAGAAAGCTACTCAGGGTTGGGCATCACGGAAAGTGTGTGGTCGGCAGGTAAAATGCAGTTCCACTTGAACCAGGAAAGATTGCGCTTTCAAGGGGTCGCCTGAGAAACGTTCCGTAGGAGCTAAGGGAATGGCTGAAGGAACGTTGAGGGAAATGTTCGTAGGAGGATTACCTCCAGATGCCTGAGAAGAAGGACCAGGCCAAGACACACCTAAGGGATTTTGTTCCTTCTTCTCTACCTTTTCCTGTAACTGACTCGCTCTCTCAGCTAGGTGAGCTGCTATATCTTTTGAGGACACCACCTCTGCTTAGAGCTGCGTGATAACCTTGACTAGCTCGTCCAAGGTGGCCATGCTGAGAACAACGCAAACCAGGAGGATAATTAATTCCTGGGCTCACTATTCTGTCAGAGTCACCAGATCCTCGGGGTGTGCGAACGTTCCCAACATGTCCCCCACAAGAAAGCTCCAATACTCTGATTAGAATGTCACAGAGTCTAAGAGAGTCCAAGGGGGGGAAAAGGGGATTGGGTAGGGAACAGCTGGGAAGGAGACCTGTAGGAAGCAAAAGGTTAAAACACACAATATCAAGATTATATCATATTATTCTTTACTAGACTATGATTCTAAGCATTGCCAAACTGTAACCATGGATAACTTAAGCATGGACTAAATAATTAGGCCTCAAGACGTCTGGGTATCTGGGAAGGAATTAGGAATGATTAATACAACTTCTCAATGAATCTCTTAATGAAATGTTACACATTGACTAGAAACATAAGAACCCTCTAGAATTATGTTTTCTAAATCAAACATAGTCTTTTTGCATGAGGACAAAGGAATAATCTGAACTTTTTCTGGAACACCATAGGAGTTGTATTAAGGGACTTATTATGCACATATAATGTAGCATCTAGAATTCTAACACTAAGGGGGTTATTACAACTTTGGAGGAGGTGTTAATCTGTCCCAAAAGTGACGGTAAAGTGACGGATATACCACCAGCCGTATTACGAGTTCCATAGGATATAATGGACTTGTAATACGGCTGGTGGTATATCCGTCACTTTACCGTCACTTTTGGGACGGATTAACACCTCCTCCAAAGTTGTAATAACCCCCTTCGTTTTTTAAAATGCAGAAACATGAATTGGGCACATTGCTGATTTCAACAAGTATATGCAAATGCCATGAAATGATCAAGCACACTACGAACGACCTGAAACATCCACTTCAAAAGCGGGAAATGAATTGCGCGTCTTGCCGATTCGAATGCCACCATGTGAGAGTCAAGAAATGGTAGCGCACAATGAATATCACGAGTTAAGCACAAGAAATGAATCGCGCCTCTTGCCGATTCGAAAGCCGCCATGTAAATGCCATGAAATGGTAATGCACAATGAATATCATGAGTTAAACACAAGAAATGAATCGCACATCTTGCCGATTCGAAAACCACCATGTAAATGCCATGAAATGGTAGCACACACTGAATATCATGAGTTCAACACAAGAAATGAATCGCGTGTCTTGCCGATTCGAATGCCACCATGTGAATGCCAAGAAATGGTAGCGCACAATGAATAAACAAAAACAACAAGTGATGGACGGAATGCTGAACATTGTCAAACACTCACCCCCAGTCATAGATCTGGGTTTAATCCATCGTTCTTTTGCTCACCATGCCACCCCAGTTTGGACCCAGCCATATGCAAATCAGTCTTGACCCTGTTCCTCATGGGAACAGTCCAGACCGAACTGCCAAGCCAGGTCCTCACTGGACCAGAAACAAGCATCCTGGGACCGGTTTCGGGGTTTCACCCCTCATCAGCCAGGCTAGCTTGAATCCAGTGGCATGGGAAGCACAGGACCCACGTCTGGGCATACCCTTCCCACTTAGGGCGACAAAGCAAAAACAACAAGTGATGGACGGAATGCTGAACGCACAATGAATATCACAAGTTAAGCACAAGAAATTAATCGCACATCTTGCCGATTCGAATGTCAGCATGCAAATGCCAGAAAAAGCCAAGCGCACATTCACACGCACAAGGTAAAATCTTTTATCATGAAAATTAGGCCCAAGAACTCGAAATCCTTCGAGAATGGGATCGGGGGCCCAGCCCGACCTCCATCTTACTGCCCTGATCAAGAATCGCCAACAAAGTGAAGGGCAATGCCTTGAAGATTAAAGTAGGCCTCCGGAACAGGAGCTCAGGAAGTTGCTGCTGCTCTGAGTAGTGAGCATGTGGAGCTGGGCTGGCTCCCTTATATAGAGTCTTGGCCCAGCCCACAAACCACACCCAGTCATGCTGCAGAGGAAGCTTCTAGAAGGCCCTGGAAAGGGACCACACTCTGAAAGCCTGCAGCAATACATTGCAAATGAACAGTATTTATAAGCACCGTGAATATAAGTCTTCAGGATTAAACTCTGCAATGCAAAAGGTTAAACAGCACATTAGCATAATGCATGAATTACATTATCTTGGAAGTGCTGGGTTTTTGCATTCCAGTCGCCTGTAGAGCGCGCACTTCCCTAATGTTGACAGTTTGCCCGAAGGTTCAATTTTAGAAAAGCTTATGCATAGTACACTAGGACTGATTTAGTTATGATGACAATCCAGTGATAACAGCTATATCCCTGACTGATGTGTAGAGACATGTTATGCCAGAAGCCATAGGTGTGGTCTGTTCATTATGAAATATAATTACAAAGTCAGTAGCCCTGATTTATTTATTGTGAAAAGCATATGGTGAAGGCAGTAGTCCTCCAACAGTGGATTATTATCCCATATGTTACAGGACATAGGAAGGTATTTGGTTATGTGAAATCTCACTGATTACCACAGTAGGCAAGGTGTTTGGTGTTGGTTACCCACTCTGACAAACCCTAGCATTAGACTTTCATTGTGATGATTCTTGCGAGGCCGCATGGAAAGGGGTTGTATATTGTTTTGCCTACTGTAATTTTGTACACATTTGTAATTTTATCAATAAAGGCTTGATGGTTGCCGGCATATGTCCGCTTCCGTAGCCCTAGGTTGTGTTTAGTGTAAAACCATCAGGAAAGGCAAGAGACCTTATCAATTCACTGGGAAAAAAGTTTGTCACATACCCTAGGTGTGATATGTTTATAATGAAACACTATGACAAAGCAAGTAAGCCTTACTTAATGTAAAATCATGTATTAAAAGAAGTAGAATTTTAAGGGTGGGTTGTTATTACACTATGCTAAAGCTTGTAGACAGCTATTTTGTTACATGGAATCTCTCATTACTTAGTGGGCAAGGTTTTTGGTGTTGGGGACCTATCAGAACAAACCATAGATACAGATCCTTTTTAGGCTCCATTAGTAGGTAGGTTTTGACAACTGCATTTTGTACATATGTTACTTTAGAATGGTATATCTGATGAATGCCTTGTGGGAACTCTTATGACTAACACATAAGGTCTGAGTTGGTTATGGTATGAAGCCAATGATAAAAGGGATAGGCTTGATTGTTTCTAATGGAACCTTATGATAAAGGCAGCAGACCTAACAAATTAGTTTTGAAAAACATATGTTAAAGTCAATAGGTATTTAAAGGTATATTGTTACTACACTGTATTAAAGCCTAAATAAAGATATTTGGTTACACGGCACCTCAAAATGCCACAGTAGGAAAGGGTTTTGTTGCTGGTTACCATGGATATGGATTTGCACAGTCAGAATCCATAGGAGAATAGATTTTTGCTTTGCCTACTGTAATTGCGAACTATAGATTTTTATGAGTGTATGCCTGGTGGTTGCCTTGTAAGAAGGTTTTAGCTACTACAGGAGGCCTCGATTGGTTATGATGAGATGCCAATGATAATAGCTACAAGCCTGATTGGTTCACTATGAAATACCCTTTCAGATGCCATAGGTCTGATCTGTTTATTATGAAAGAAATATGATAAATGCAGTATGCCTGACATATTGATTTTGAAAAGCATATGTTAGTCATTAAGTACAGGAAGGTATTGTAAACATCAGAAAAATACTGCCATTACACACGTAACTCAAATCATTTGGCTATTTAATGTATAGCTCAAACAGTTAATCAAGCAATTGCAATTTCCTCAAAACAAATAAAAAAATGGTCAAGAACATTATTATTGCACAATTCATTTCTCTCTGTCATAAATCATTCCCCAATATTATTCAAGTTATACATTGAGCCAAAACTCCGGGCACCATCTCAGAAAAGGGGATACATACAAAAAGTAGTCAAAAATAAAGGTGCAGCAGACCCAATACATCCCAAGTCGGCAATTTTAAATACACTGCAACAGCTCAATATTCATTCATGAAATCAAATCTAGTGCTGATCCCTTTAACACTTTGTGCCCTAGTGAGCATTTAGATGCACTAAAAACCTACTTTCATTCATTCAAAACATGAACATATCAATCTGACAATCTAGCCCAAGTGGGCATGTTCCTTACTTTCACATGCACCTTTGCAGCCCTTCACAATGCCCCTTTATAATTACTTCATTTTGCTGTTATCATTGAAAAATATTTCTAGCTACGAAGCAAGTCAACCAATTAGTACACATAAAAAAAACAAAAGGTGGCAGCCGTGCTTGAACTTTAAAACAATGATATATTGCAATTCCTCTGCAAGATGGACACCTGCTGCACATCAGGTTTCCTTACTGCAAGCACATGAACCTCACCGTTTTCTTTTTTGTATGTATTGCACATATTTTGTTGAGTTTTTTTGTGGTTTGTTTGTGACAGTGTGTGTGAAAGCTTGTCACTTCTATTTCATCTGACCTGCGCGAAATGCTAGGTTCAGTAAGGCACTGGCATCTTTAGTACATGCACTAAAGCAGAGTTCAAAGAGGGAAGGAAACGGTGTTAATAAAACTTAGTTAATGATATCATGCTTCAGTGGTACCAGCTCTTTCTTGTAAAGAACATCAAATAATTTCTTCCAGAAAGTGACTTCAGAACTGTTGTACTCAGTTCTGGATGGTGGTAATGCCGTACACCATGTCTGTGAGACTCTACGCTGGGACCCTTTAGTGGAATCTTCGCAGCATGTGTCTTCCAGGGCCTGACTAAATTGCCAGCCTGAACCTCCTTCAAAACCATCAGCATCTTTTTGCAAAGTCATCACAGTCAGCATCTCCCACAAAAGAAGCTCCTTTTGAATCAATATTTCAACTGTTTTTTTAAAAAAATTGTCCCCTTTGTAAGAATGTATCAACCTGGACATACCATCTTACATTCTGCAGTTCTGTTGACTCCTCACATGTTTGGAAGATACACATTAGTTTTTGCAAACTCCAAGCTACACAAAGCATGACGATAGCTAGCAACTCTTGGCTGTGCATCAGCAAATTGAAACTGATCCCCCATAATTCTAGGACTTTTAATTGCCATACACCAATACATCTGGCCTTGTAATGCGCCATTGTCTTACATCCATCAATTTGCATATTCAACATTACTTGATCCCACAGCTATCCACTGTATCGAAAACTAAGATTTCCCAATTGTAATCTTATCACGTTGTTCTAGGTCATGGATGGTATAATCTCCAGATGCACAGAATCAAACACACTTTCATTCTGGGTGGATGGGGATTATACCCCCTATGATGTATAACAATAATGTGATGTGATTAAGGGCCGTGGGACAAGAGGGTCTGCCTAGTGGTCAGCACAGAAAGCTGTAAACTCTATCCAGCAGAGTACCATGATAACCAATTTTGTACCAGTTTGAATCTAGACTACCTTCATGTCAAGCCGGTCAATGTTTCAGCACTCTCATACCAGAATTTGGAAATTGACAGAGTTTCCTGATAAGCCTACAAGGTACTATAACTACTTCTAAAATTAGGCCACTCACCTTTAGATAGGTACACCAAGGCTTAGAGCCCACCACTGGCATTGCATGGCTAAAATGACTGATCTTTTAAACCTAATTATGATGTCTAAAACAAAGAACCTGTATTCCATGATTAAAACAGAGTAATTATAACAATGGCTCTAGGATCTTCAGTTTCCCTCGTACTCAAATTTCCCAAAATATAGACTGACCCATGGAAAGTCACTGTTTATGGTTTTTGGTTCATCACCGATGGAATTCAGTCAATGGCACTTAAAGCTTTGTTTGAGGGCAAAGTGTGCTTCATGTATTACATTCTGTGTCAATGGTACCAGACACAAGTTCCTAATGACATTACTTCGCTTAAGTGTCAATAATCCGTTATTTTGCTATAAATTGCTGTAGAAATTATGACTTGGTCTCCTACGTTTTTTCCCTTGCTTTCGACTGATTTTTGTAGGCATTCCGTGTCACAATGCATTTCTCTGTAAACATAGTTACACTCAGTTGGCTTATTTAACTTTTCAGTGAGGCCATGGGTAAAGTGTCACAAAAAATGCACCAATGGTGTTAAAGTTCGCTGTTGTGTGGGCTGCAGTGTATTTTCACAATAACAACATGTGTGACTGAACGATTTTGCTCCATAAACACCATTGAGTCCTGAGTTGCTGCAGTTTAAAAAACTTGCTGTAACAGATGGAAGAGGAAAGTTCTCTGGTACATAAAAAGCCTGATTCCCTTAAATTAGCTGTCATCCTTAAGTCTTCCCTTTCAGCTTACACCTACTGCTTAATTTATAAACATTGGATAACTAAATATTTTTAAAAATATGCCCGTACAGTGATTAGCTGCTGACTGAAACAATATACCAATTTCAGAAGGCGGAAAGACTGTTTTGATGCAAACACTAAAACCTTTGGCTGATATGAGCCATTTGGTAGTGGCCAGCAACAGGTAGAATCACATCCGAATGATGAAATCAGGTTCATCCAGAGGGGTCTCCCATGCATTCATCTGTACCCAACCCAGAGGGAGCTGTTGCCAAATCAGCACAAAAGGTTGGTTCTTATTTCCATTTGGCTGGATCTAGGAGGGTGCTCAGATCTCCTGAGAGTGGACCCTGTGTTTCTCTATTCCTCTGTCCCTCCTTGTTCGCCCTACTGTGTGTGCCTGCTGCAGTAAACACTGACAAGCTTTAGAGAGTGACTGAGGTGGCTGTGGACTTAAAAAACCAGGGGCAAATGTCTCATGCCCCTTACGCTTTGCCTGGGGAGATGCACTGTAAGAAAAATAGCCAGTCTGCTTTGAAGACTGTGAAAAAGTAATGCTATCTTAACCTTTGTTGTCTGCCTTGCCTGAACTGTGATTTGGTTTGCAGTAAATTAACCCCCACAGTATTTGCCATAACTAGTGGTAAAAGAGGGAAGGTGGATCCTTCTAAAGAAGGTTACCTGGGGACTTGAAATCCAATCTGCGGGGTTTACTGGCAGTAGTTGACTTTTCTAGAGTCCCTATAGAGCTGAAGTTTCAGATAGTTTGATTCAATCTCTTATTTGGTGTTGAACCAAATAATGTTTCTTACATGGCGTGCCCAACACCCTTCACCAAGAGGACATGGCGACTGTTTGAAATTGAGTATCTACTTGGCAGAGGTATGCACCCTATTCAAGTAGGGACCACAATCGTAGTAAGGGTAAGTCAGATACACACTTTAAATTAACTTGTACTCACTCTCTGGTAGCTTGGCACGGAGCAGGCAGACTTAAGAGACAATGTGTAAAGTATATGTGAAACACACTAACAAAATGAAAACACCACAAAAAGACTCCACACAGGTTTAGAAAAATAAAGAACATTGTTCTGAGTAAAACACAATGAAAATGACAAACATCGAATCAGTAGATGTTGAGATATATGAATTTTAAAGAATAAAATAAAAAGTGCATAGAAGTCAACAGTGCTGAAAGGTTGTTTGAGGTCACGCTAACCAGGCTAAATCCAAAGTTCAGGCTGACCGCGATGGAAGGCAGCCCAGCTACAGTGCTCGTGCAGAGCCTGCTGAAAGAGTACCTTGGATGGAGAAAGCGCTGGTGTCGAAGACACGCTTTGTCAGTTTTGATCCATGCAGTCGGGTAAATGTGCCGCTGGTGAGCCACATAGAGATGCCTTCTGATTGGCACAGCGGCGAACCTCGCAGTTGCGTCGCTCATTGTTGACGAATTGGCATAGAGGGGCACTACGTTGGTTTTGCGTGGTGCAGCTGCCTCGATGCGTTGATTTGCAGAGAAACAGCTGCAAAACTCACTTACGAGGTCCAGTTCTGGATTGGCACATCGGGCAACAACAGAGGACTCCCAAATGGTCACAGAATTCCGCAGCAGAAACAGGGTTGTAGCAAGTCTTTGATGGCCCTGAGACTGCAGAAATAGGAGGCAAGCCCACAAGCAATTGTAGTCACTCTGGTTCAAGTGAGATGGGTCCAGTCCTTGTCCTCAGCAGGGCAGAGATCCGCAGGCAACAGAGGCAGCTCTGAAAAGCAGTGTAGCAGTTTCTTCAGAACAGTCAGTCAAGCAGAGTGGCAATCCTTGTAGCACAGCAGCCCTTACTCCAGGCAGAATTCTTCAAAGGTCCAGTAGTGATCTGTCTTTGTAGGGTCAGAGCCCAGTACTTATACCCAAATGTGCCATGGAAGTGGGGGTGAATTCAAAGCAGCTCCTTGAAGTGCACAGGTCCCCCTTTCATCCCAGCCCTGGCTCCAGACTATCAATAGGGGTTAATCAGCCCCAAAGCAGAGCTATCCGAATGCAGGTACATTTTCTGTCACACCCACCTTTCCTGTGTTTGTGGCTGTGTAGAAGAAATGCACAAAGTGTAGCTGTCACCCACCCTAGACATGTATTGGGGACAGGCTGCAAGGCACACAGAGCAGTAAGACCAGAGAAATGCCCACTTTCTAAAAGTGGCATTTATAAAATAGTAATGTTAACTCCAACTTTACCAGCAAAGAGGATTTCTCATTACCATTCCACAGAAATGTTATATGACAAAGTTACTTCTTTCTTACTCGAAATTACAGCTTAAAAGTGTATTAAGGAATTCCCAATGCTGGCCTGTGAGAGGATCAGGCCTCACAGTAAAGAAAAACAACATTGGGAGTTTTTCACTACTAGGACATGAATTACTTAAAGGTACACGTCCTTCCTTTTACTTACATAGCATCCTGCCCTGTGGGCTACCAAGGGCCTACATTAGGGATGACTCATAGTTAATGAAAAAAAAAAAAGGAGTTTAAGGCATGGCAAGGGATTTTAAATGCCAAGTCGAAGTGGTAGTGAAACTGCACACACAGGCTCTGCAATGGCAGGTCTGAGACATGGTTAATGGCTACAGAAGTGGGTGGCACAATCATTGCTTCAGGCCCACTAGTAGCATTTAATTTACAGGCCCTAGGTATATGGTATATGTTAGAAATGGGGTCTTTGGTTGACAGTCAGGTTACCCCCTGTTCAAGCAAGGACCCTCACTCTAGTTAGGATAAAAGAGAATCACCCTCAGCTAACCCCTGCTTACCCCCTTGGTAGCTTGGCAGAGCAGTAGGCTTAACCTCAGAGTGCTGGGCGTAAAGTATTTGTACCAACACACACAGTAACTTAATGAAAACACTACAAAATGACACAACACCAGTTTAGAAAAATAGGAAATATTTATCTAGACAAAACAAGACCAAAACGACAAAAATCCAACATACACAAGTCAAGTTATGATTTTTAAAAGGTTTAAAATAAAAAGAGTCTTTAGGTAGTTGTAACAACACACTAGCGCTGCTAGCGTGTAAATGTACCTGGTTTGCGTCAAAAATAACCCCGCACGGGCGGTGTGCGTCGAAAGTAACCCTGCACGGCTGTGTGCGTCGAAAACAACTCGGCACGGCGGTGCGCGTTGAAAAAGCCAGCCACACGACGATCCGAAAGTCCCGCGGCGCAGGGTGCGATCTCTCAGCCTCCGTCAGCGATGCTGCGCGTCGTTTCTCCTGCTCCGGGCGTCGGTTTCTCGGTCGCGTTTCCTGCGGCGTCGTTTCTCAGCTGCGGAACCGGCGTCGCGTCGTTTTCTCAGCCGCGATCGGATTCGCGTCGATCTTTTCTCCGCACGGCGCTCGGTGCGTGTATTTTTGTCCTTAGGCTGCCAGCCTCTCCTTTCAGGGTCCCAGGAACTGGAAGGGCACCACAGAGCAGAGTAGGGGTCTCTCCAGAGACTCCAGGTGCTGGCGGGAAGAAGTCTTTGCTATCCCTGAGACTTCAACAACAGGAGGCAAGCTCTACATCAAGCCCTTGGAGATTTCTTCTTCAAGATGGAAGGCACACAAAGTCCAGTCTTTGCCCTCTTACTCAGGCAGAAGCAGCACTGCAGGAAAGCTCCACAAAGCACAGTCACAGGCAGGGCAGCACTTGTTCCTCAGCGATCAGCTCTTCTCCAGGCAGAGGTTCCTCTTGATTCCAGAAGTGTTTCTAAAGTTTGTAAGTTTGGGTGCCCTTCTTATACCCATTTTAGTCTTTGAAGTCACCTTCCTTCAAAGGGGACTCACACCTTCTTGTGAAATCCTGCCTTGCCCAGGCAAGGCCTCAGACACACACCAGGGGGCTGGAGACAGCATTGTCAGAGGCAGGCACAGTCCTTTCAGATGAGAGTGACCACTCCACCCCTCCCTCCTAGCAGAGATGGCTAATCAGGAATGCAGATCACACCCCAGCTCCCTTTGTGTCACTGTCTGGTGTGAGGTGAAAAACAACCCAACTGTCAACTGACCCAGACAGGGAATCCACAAACAAGGCAGAGTCACAGAATGGTTTAAGCAAGAAAATGCTCACTTTCTAAAAGTGGCATTTCCAAACTCACAATCTCAAAATCAACTTTACTAAAAGATGCATTTTTAAATTGTGAGTTCAGGGATCCCAAACTCCACCTGTCCATCTCTTCTCTAGGGGAATCTACACTTTAATCATATTTAAAGGTAGCCCCCATATTATCCTATGAGAGAGAGACAGACCTTGCAACAGTGAAAACGAAATTGGCAGTATTTCACTGTCAGGACATATAAACCACATTACTATATGTCCTACCTTATCCATACACTGCACCCTGCCCTTGGGGCTACCTAGGGCATACCTTAGGGGTGCCTTACATGTAAGGAAAGGGAAGGTTTAGGCCTGGCAAGTGGGTACACTTGCCAAGTCGACTTTACAGTGTAAAAATACACACACAGACACTGCAGTGGCAGGTCTGAGACATGATTACAGAGCTACTTATGTGGGTGGCACAACCAGTGCTGCAGGCCCACTAGTAGCATTTGATTTACAGGCCCTGGCACCTCTAGTGCCCCTTACTAGGGACTTACTGGTAAATCAAATATGCCAATCATGGATAAACCACTTACATACAATTTAAACAGGAGAGCATATGCACTTTAGCACTGGTTAGCAGTGGTAAAGTGCTCAGAGTTGAAAAGCCAACAGCAACATGTCAGAAAAATATAGGAGGCAGGAGGCAAAAAAGTCCGGGGATGACCCTGCAAAAGCAAAAGTCCAACAGTATACTACTGTACAAGGGACTTATAAGTAAATTAAGTATGCCAGTTGTGTATAAACCAATGTTACCATGTTTAGCACATCCACTTTAGCACCGGTCAACAGTGGTAAAGTGCTCAGAGTCCTAAAGCCAACAAAAAGATACAGCAAAAATGTGAGGCAAACAGACAAAAAGATTTGGGGAAGACCACCCTAAGGCTGACAGGTTTAACAGAGACATTATCAGTTCAGGCCGAATTACAGTTTTTTAACAGTGCTAGAAGAGTATCTCAGTGCTTCTATTTATTGTTCTTCTCACTGTGTGCTAAAACACCTGTGAGTTGTAGCTTGCCACTTAACACATTGGAGCTAAGAAAAGTACTGCTCTGGACATTGCCATTTGGAGTCATGTTACTATGCAAATTCAGGTCTCAATGCTTGTGTATATATGATGTATACAAATGAGAGCAGTCATAGCACATCATGGGACCACTTGTATTGTGTTAGATATCCCTCCATCTGACCATATGGTTTAATACTTAGAGAGCTGTGTAACAGAAAACTGTAAGAAATTGGGATACTGGGTAAGTGGGGTGAAACCCTACTGAAGCTGCAACCACAATCCTTTTTAGGGTGAAGTCACAAGCAAACCCCAAATTAACTTGTGCTTAACCCTCTGGTAGCTTAGCACAAAAGCAGTCAGGCTTAACTTAGAGGCAGTATGTCAAGTACTTATGCAGCATTTCAAGCAGTAATAAAGTGAATACATAATACATGGAAAATCCCACATCAATGTAGAAAAATTGAGAAAAATCTAATAAATAATATAAGACCAAAACAACAAAACCCAATCTCTAGAACCAGAGAGATAACATTTTAAAGATGTAAGTTTAAATACAGCCAAAAAGCACAAAGTGCCAGCCGAGAGTATCGGGTCACGCTGGACTGGGACAAAGTCACAAATTCAGGCCAACCGCAATGGAGTGCGGGCAGGTTACAGGAACCCATTTCAGCCAGCTAAACAAGAGTACCTTAAAATTTGGTTGCGGATTGATTCGGGGTCCTACATTGACGATGCATCATGCAGTGGTGATTTCTAGGAGCTATGAAGCTGTGATGCCAGGTCTTGTATCATTGTCGAGGATGCAGTTTATAAGAAGCTGCAGGGCTTACTCGGCAGAGTCCTTCGTCATCATCGAGGATGCCGTTGACAAGGGGCTTGAAATGTAAAGGCCTGCATTGAGGATGCATCATGCAGCTGTGGTTCCAGAAAGGCTGCGTACAGCGATATGAAGTCCTACATTGGAGACAAACCACAGAACGGTCCCTGTGCAGAGTTTGGTGAGTCTGTGTCTTGTGGAGACGCAATGTGTTGCACAGGGTGGAACACCTTACCCTTCATCCCAGACAGTTGTCATTGCTGCCTCAGTTCAGGAAGGACCTCAAGACCTGGCTCTTCAACTGATCTCTGAGGACACACTTCTCAGCGCCTTGAGACCCTATGGATGAATAGTGCACTTTAAAAACATGATTGATGGATTGATGCTGAGTTTCTTGTGGTCGATGCATTTCGTTGTGGCTTTGATGCATCTTTTGTGCTGTGAACACAGGTGGGGTTGGTGGAGCACCTTCAGGCCCACTTCCAAGGGTCCAGGATTAGAGTGGAACCACTTGGAAAGGAAGGACTCACAGCTGGCACAGTCCAGGTGCTGGGTAGATGATGGAGGAAGCCTGTTCTGTCTCTGATTCTTCTGATTGGGAGGCTAGTCAACTGGCCTTAGGAATCACTATGGTGGTCCTGGGTTAAAGTAGCAGGTCCAGTTCTTTACTCAGGCAGCAGGGCAACAGAGTGGTGGTCATTCTTGCATGGCAGTCCTTCTTCTGAGTCTTCCGCATTTCCAGACGTGTACTAAAGGGACGGAGACTGAGGTCCAATAGAAATGCCCTGGTGCCCACTTTGAAATAGGAGACGCTTCTATAGTTTTCCACCCGCATAAAGGGCTTAGAATTTCCTGCCTGCCTGCCATGGCCCCAGCTTGTCTGTGATCCCAATAGACTAGTGGCAAACCCCTTTGTGTGAGTGCTCAGGCAGGGCCTTTGTGATGTTCATGGGTGGTAGGCGATGACTCCTCCCTCTTATCTCAGAGTGGGCCATACTGCAAACACCTAGCTTCCCTTTGTCTCACTGTGTTGGAGCAGTACATAAAGTACAACTGCCAACTACACCTAGTCAAGTGATTAGGATACAGATGGCATGCACCAAATGGTTGGAACAAGAAAATGCCAATTTACTAACAGTAGCATTTTCAAAATTGGGATTAAAAATTCAACTTCACCATTAAAGCAGGCTTTTAAAAACAATTCTTGGACGCCAAACTCAGCTGTCTACCTGCTCCCAGTTGGAAGTTATCACTTATTACATGTAATAAGGTAATCTAATGTTATCCTATGGAAAAGGTAGGGCTTATAGTAGTGAATAATGAATTTAGTAGTTTTCCATTATCAGGACATGTAAAAGTAGAAGTCTACATTTTTAATTACACTGCCCTCTGAGCTGTTCAGGGCCTATCCTAGCAGTGACTTATGTATTATAAAGGATTGGGCCTGGCAAAAGGTTTACTTAGCCTGGTCGAAATGGGAGTTTACAACTGCACAACCAGGTTGCAATGGCAGGCCTGAGACATGTTTGCAGGGCTGCTTACGTGGGTAGCACAATAATTTGTAGGCCCTGGGTACATGTAGAACCGCTTTACTAGTGACTTATAAGTAAATTTACTATGCCAATTGGTTGTAGGCTCATACTACCATGTTTAAATGAGGTCACAAGCACTTTAGCACTGGTTAGCAGTGTTAAGGTAGGTACACAGAGCCATACGCCCAACAGAAACAAGATAGATCAGCAAAACATTTAGGGGGCAGACCACCCTAAGGCTGACAGATCTAACAAAGTGATCCTCAAGCCCTGACTGACCTCCTGTGATTATTAGGTAATCAGGTCAAGTACAAAAATAGAGCCACATAAATCTCTTTAAAATATAGCAGTACAAGGGGGAATGACTCCAAAAACGAGGTTATGTGTGGAAGCAAGCCAAGAGCAAGAGGAAAAAAGGGAGTGTGAACAATAAATCAGAGGAGGCAGTACATTACAGTAAAAGTTGCAGTAAAATAGGTCATAGGGGAAATGAGCATGCTAATTAGCTCTCTCTTTCCGACAAGATCCTACATAGGCGAAAGGGAGGACAGGGAGGTTCATGGCTCTAGTCACCACAGAGGGACGTGAAGAGCTCGGATGGGTTAAACCAGACCTGGGTCTTCAGACCTTTGGTTTGAGAGAGATCTTTCATAGATTTCCTTCAGGCTTCTATCTTTGTTTTCCCAAAATTCTTTGTGGGCAGACCGTTAGGAGAGCCAAGAAAGTACTAGTCCAGCATGAAAGAGTGATGTGCTGTCTGTGGTTAGTGTAGGGACTCCTACCTTCTAGAACTTTCCACCTCAATTTTTAATTCCCTGTACAGGAAAGAACATTTGGAAAGACCAGGAGCAACAGAAATAATTATCCTCATGGTGAATTAACCACGGACTAGAGTGGAAGGACTTTGAGGACTTGTACTTCTTGGACATTTGTTGGACTCCGTCTCCAGAACTAGTTGTACTAGTTCCCTGCATCTGTTTCTGGGCCAGAAGAGAGACTTACCAGGGACCCTGAAAGGAGGAGGTCCCACTGGATGTCTGGCATATTAATCGATTTTTGTACAGTAATTCATGTAATCCAGTTTGTGTGCAGTGGTAAATTAATTTATATATTTTGCCTATGCATTCAGTATAAATTAGAACACTAGAAAATATTTTGAAATATATTTATTATAGTAACATATGTATATATTATAATAATGTAGCCACTTTACTTGCTAATAAATTCCCATTGGTCTCTTTTCTGTTTATGCAGGCAAACTTTATCCAGCAAGATATAGAAAGTGCAATTAATGACTCAAAAAGTGGAAAACCGAAAAAAAGACCTGATGCACTCAGGCAAGTTAATCTTATTCCAAATTTATGATTTCACAATTGGAAAATATTTTTTCCTGTTCTGTCGTATGTCCCAATTATCCCAAAAATATCTGTTGGCAATGGTGCCTCACTCAACTATCTCTTTCTTTGCTGTAAGACTTTAAAGCTTCTCTTTTCAGGCAATAGGCATATGATACAACGTTGTGTTTTAAGTTTTGCACACTTCACAGACCCTTAGGAGAGAGACTCTTTGATCTGCAATGTCTACTGTTGCAAAAAAGTCTAGAAAGGCTAGTTAAGAAAACCTCCGCCAGCAGTGCCTTATAATGTGAATTCCTCACCTTAATATGTGAATAGTTTCTCCTTTTTGTGTCTGGGCCGAGTGGTGGTGCTGTTGAAGTTAAACAGTGGTTTAACGATAAACTTTGTAACCAACCTATTGTTTGTTTTAGGATGATTATGAAAACTGATAATGCCATCCCCCCTCACCCGAAAGCACCTGCACCTGTTCCTCCAGGTACTAATACTCAAGTAGATGTTAGAAGTCGTGTGGCAGCCTGGTCAGCTTGGGCAAGTGACCAAGGAGACTGTAAGTGTTTGTATCTTTGTTTAATTACGTTAGATTAGGAATGCTGAAATATATTTTACTTTGGAGATGTGTCCCATGGTCTTAAACAAAAAACAATTGTCCTTTTAAAACTTACATCCTAATGCTTAATTTTGTGTTCTATAACTAGTGTTTGTGAGTATACGTGATATATATATATATATATATATATAACATGTAAAGGTTCCAGTAAAAATACAAATGCAATTCAGAAATAGATACCAGTATGTAGGTGCAATTTTCTGGACCAACACTTTGGTTCTGTAATTTCAGTTGCCCCGTCAGACATTCTAAGCAAATGACACATTTTTATTCAAGGACAAATAGCGACAGAAGAATGTGGCTCATGCTCTAAAATAATTATGTATTTTATTAGGCCATTGACCTTCAAACTTAAAATATATGGTATATCATATGGACCTGTTTAATAACAAACCGAATAAAACCAAAACTGCTTACGCATAACAAAATGTTTTCCATGTGTTCTTATTGATCTATTGAGGCTCTAGTCAGACCCTAGTCTTGAGTTAACTGATTCTTGCCAAGAACTTAAATGGTGTTCACAATGATGTTCTACATACCTCCATCCTAAAATAAGAGTGGATTGATGCCACATTTACATTTAGGCTTTTCAGAATAGACATTTGCATTGCCAAGGATAGGATGCTCGAAGGAGCCACAGACTCTGTAACCACAGAGGGAGGACACCATTTGATTGAACCCCCCCTAGGCTTTTGTTTTCCATTTGACCTTCACTGATGTGGGCTTCAGAAGAACGATACACATCATGTCTTCCTCAAAACTGGCATACCTGCTTGGCCAAAATACAGAACCCTACCAATGATTTAGAAAATGCCAAAAGTTACTTTTGAATTGGCTGTTGCAGGAACTGTCATTTGTTGGTTTAAACATAATCTTGGTGTACACTAAAAGTGATCAAAATGTCCTCTGAGGTCACATTGATACACAAGGAGCTAGCTAGCTTTGTTACACTATCCCCTGGATTTTACTGAGAAAATACTGAATGTTCAGTTGGTCAGGGTGGACAGTTGACCTTGCTGTGGACAAGGGATTTTTCCCGGAGGCAGACCGCAATGGATTTGGAAGATAGCTTACACAAGAATAATACCAGACTATTGGATCTCAGAGAAAACAGCAAAGGAGAATGTGATCCGTGTCATTCTCTGTGCTTAATATTGAGTTCATCAACACCTTTCAGTTATATTGGGCTCATTGCATACCTCTTTGTATAGCTCAACTCAGCTATGCTCTGTTCTAAAAATGTGCCTCTACTTAGACATCAATATACCCGGATCATTCCTCACACTGTATAAGAGAAGAATGGAGTGTTTGTCCTTTATATTTCAGCCAACATTTCCTATGACCTAGACATTAAACGTTTGAGATTTCTTGCACTATGGCCTGGGTCAAAGTAATGGGATTACCTTTTTAAGCCTGCTGTCATGATTATCACAATGTGTAAGGAAATGCCTCCTTGGCATGGTTACCCCCTAACCTTTTACCTTTGCTGATGCTAAGTTATGATTTGAAAGTGTGCTGGAACCCTGCTAACCAGGCCCCAGCACCAGTGTTCTTTCCTTAAACTGTACCTTTGTCTCCACAATTGGCACAACCCTGGCAGTCAGGTAAGTCCCTTGTAACTGGTACCCCTGGTACCAAGGGCCCTGATGCCAGGGAAGGTCTCTAAGGGCTGCAGCATGTCATATGCCACCCTGGGGACCCCTCACACAGCACATGCACACTGCCTCACAGCTTCTGTGTGCTGGTGGGGAGAAAATGGCACTCCCCTCAGAGTGCCATGCCACCCTCACACTGCCTGTGGCATAGGTAAATCACCCCCTCTAGCAGGCCTTACAGCCCTAAGGCAGAGTGCACTATACCACAGGTGAGGGCATATGTGCATGAGCACTATGCCCCTACAGTGTCTAAGCAAAACCTTAGACATTGTAAGTGCCGGGTAACCATAAGAGTATATAGTCTGGGAGTTTGTCAAACACAAACTCCACAGTTCCATAATGGCTACACTGAAAACTGGGTTTGGTATCAAACTTCTCGGCACAATAAATGCACACTGATGCCAGTGTGCAATTTATTGTAACATACACACATACACACATCTTAGAGATGCCCCCTTAATACCAATCCGACTTCTAGTGTAGGCTGACCAGTTTCTGCCACCCTGCCACACACCAGACATGTTGCTGGCCACATGGGGAGAGTCCCTTTGTCACTCTGTGGCCAGGAACAAAGCCTGTACTGGGTGGAGGTGCTTCTCACCTCCCCCTGCAGGAACTGTAACACCTGGGGGTGAGCCTCAAAGTCTCACCCATTTTGTTACAGCGCCTCAGGGCATCCCAGCTAGTGGAGATGCCTGCCCCCTCCGGCCACTGCCCCCACTTTTGGCGGCAAGGCTGGAGGAGATAATGAGAAATCCCCCATCTTAAGTTTGGAGGATTCCCCAAGTAGGATTAGGGATGTGCCCCCCTCCCCACAGGGAGGAGACACAAAGAGGGTGTAGCCACCCTCAAGGACAGTAGCCATTGGGTACTGCCCTCCAAGACCTAAACACACCCCTAAATTCAGTATTTAGGGGCTCCCCAGATCCCAGGAAATCAGATTCCTGCAACCTGAAGAAACAAGAAGGACTGCTGACCTACAAGCCTGCAGAGAAGGAGGAAGACCACAACTGCTTTGTCCCCAGCCCTACCGGCCTGTCTCCAACTTCGAAAACCTGCTCCAACGACGCATCAGACAGGGACCAGGGACCTCTGAAGCCTCAGAGGACTGCCCTGGACTAAAGGACCAAGAAACTCCTGTGAACAGCGGCCCTGTTCAAAACCAGCTACTACTTTGCAACAAAGAAGCAACTTTCAAAGACTGCACGTTTCCTGCTGGAAGCGTGAGACTTCACACTCTGCACCCGACGCCCCCAGCTCGAGATCCAGAGAGCAAACACCTTAGGGAGGACTCCCAGGCAACTGCGAGCATGTGAGTAACCAGAGACAACCCCCCTGAGCCCCCAAAGCGATGCCTGCAGAGAGAATCCAGAGGCTCCCCCTGACCACGACTGCCTGTAACAAGGGACCCGACGCCTGGAACCAACACTGCACCCACAGCCCCCAGGACCTGAAGGAACCTAACTTCAATGCAGGAGTGACAACCAGGTGACCCTCTGCCTAGCCCAGGTGGTGGCTGTCCCGAGAAGCCCCTCCCTGTACCTGCCTGCACCGCTAGAGTGACCCCGGCCCCTCCATTGTTTCCTACCTAAAACCCGACGCCAACTTTGCACACTGCACGCAACCGCCCCTGTGCCACTGAGGGTGTGTTTTGTGTGCCTACTTGTGTCCCCCCCCAGTGCTCTACAAAACCCCCCTGGTCTGCCCCCGAGGACGCAGGTACTTACCTGCTGGCAGACTGGAACCGGAGAACTCCTGTTCTCCATAGGCACCTATGTGTTTTGGGCACCTCTTTGACCTCTGCACCAGACCGGCTCTGAGCTGCTGGTGTGGTAACTTTGGGGTTGCCTTGAACCCCCAACGGTGGGCTGCCTATGCCTCAGAACTGAGACTTGTAAGTGTTTTACTTACCTCCTAATCTAACCTTTACTTACCTCCCCCAGGAACTGTTCATTTTTGCAGTGTCCACTTTGAAAATAGCTTATTGACATTTTTACAAAGACTGTATATGATATTGCTTTTATTCAAAGTTACTAAAGTATCTATGAGAAGTACCTTACATTTAAAGTGTTTACTGTAAATCTTGAACCTGTGGTGCTTAAAATGAACTAAGAAAATATATTTTTCTATATAAAAACCTATTGGCCTGGAGTAAGTCTTTGAGTGTGTGTTCCTCATTTATTGCCTGTGTGTGTACAACAAATGCTTAAAACTACCCTCTGATAAGCCTACTGCTGGACCACACTACCCCACAGGAGAGAATTAGAATTATCAGATTTTGCCACTATCTTACCTCTAAGGAGAACCCTTGGACTCTGTGCACACTGTTTCTTACTTTGAAATAGTATAAACAGAGCCAACTTCCTACACAATGGAAGACAGGACAACTGAAAATGCTAATTTGCATGTTCTGGAAGACTTTCTTTACTCACATGAGCCTATCTAAAGGAAAGTAACTGTTGAAAGCCTGGAAGACAAGCAAGCATAAATTAGATGGTTGCGCACCTAGCACTACTACCAACATGAAAGGCCACCAACAAAAAAGGTGGTCAGTGGGTTAGTCAGACCAGATAATAGAAACTTCGGTGACAAATTATTTTTCCACTGTAGCTTGCCCTCTCAGCTGTGGGACATGCTGACACTCATTCTGCAAAATTCTTTATGCAATCTTTTATTGTTTCTGTTCCCATTAAGAACTATGGTGTTAACCAGGATACCTATTTTTTTTTTTGTGTTTGATCAGTGTTCCACTACTGTACTGATTGCTGCTTGTAATGGATCTCTGTGCACAGGACTGTTACTTTATATTTAAGTGCTAATTCCAGTCACTATATTGCACAGCTTGTATCATTAGCCAGCACCCTATTTCCTCTTTGTCCCACACTTGTTTGCATTTTTACTACCCTATCATTTTACTGGGCTAGAAATGATCTTTGTACGGGTTGTTGAACCTGACTGCTAAAAGGGGCAGCCCAGGAGTTGGAGAAGCCCTGACATGCAATATTGCCGCAAACCAAAATACCTGTCCTGCAGCACAGAACAGTTCTGTTATAGGCTCCTTTCTCTCATGTCTAACCAAAATAACAAACCTCTGGCTATTTTGTCCATAAACATCATTGGTACTTTTACTACACCAAGAGGAACAGAAGCCTGCATAATCTTGGTCATAAAAATAGTAATATAGCACTCGTACAAGGAACACATTTCTCTGCATTGTAATCGCAGGAATATGAAAAGGATCTGGTGGAATTTAAAATTACTAGTAGTTATTCATAGGCAACACAGAGCTTCACAAGTCCACTTACTGCAGTTCATAGACGTGTGGCGTAATAATGTTTCCAGAGAAGTATTTAAGCTATCTTTTCACAAATATATGACCCTTTCATGTTTTTCATTCTCATCTATTAAATGTAAATCCTGTCTAGTTGTCATTGTTCTAATAAGTAGGATTTGTGTGATCTGAAACTCAGTAAAGGAGAATCTGTGGCATGTGAACTAATATCTGTTGATTGACTCAATAATTCTGATTGAAGCATATGAGAGGGTATGCAGCCTCTTACCCCTTCAGGGTCAATAAGTACATATCATGATATTCTTCCTTCAAATCTAGTTTACCTGTGTGTTGGGTTCAAATAAAGGTGACTAATTAATATATATATATATATATATATATATATATATATATATATATATATATATAATATCTCCAATAGGTGTTTCTTTGTTGCATTATGTCTTTAGATCTGTGGAATTGTTTCCCTTCTCCCATTTTCTTTGTTGTCATGTTACCAATATCAAATGTTTGAATCTGAACACCTATGTTTTTATTATTACATTATTTGGGTCTGCCATGTGTCTTGTGTTCACAATGCTTTATTACCTGTATTGGTACATACATCAAAACAGGACTGTTACGTTCATTGAGCACAAGCTGGTGCTCATTTTCCTTACCTTTGCATACTCTAATTATACAGTGTTAATGCTATCATTGCAAATGTGCTTGGTGTTTGATTGCCTTGAAAACTATTGTTTTTTTTTCTCAAATAAAGAAATATTACATATGAAAAACTTCACATAAAGCAGGTGGTTTCCCCGTACATGTGGTCTGAAGCCTTCTTGCAATTTTCAGATTTCTCTGATATCTGGATCAGAAACACACCCACTTGGGGGGGTCTGAGTGTTATTTTAGGAATGAGCCTTTTTTTGCTAGAATGGGGTTGAATAAGCACCTCCAAATAGGCAGGCATGCCGAGATCAGACTGTCTTGCACCCCGGTAGCACCCACTAATATGATAATTAACCCAGAAAGCTTTGATATAGTTTACAGGTAATCGAGCTAAGAACCTTGCTCTCAGAACAGTAGATGGTACTTCCTCGTCACACCCTCTGAGTAGCTAGCTTGGCCAATGCATTAGGGAGATCAGGGGTAAGTGAGCATTTAAAGTAAAGAGGAGGTGTGAGCCAACTTGGAACTGAATGGAATGTAGTGTTCAACCTTTGTAACCCAAGCCAAATATTTCAAGATTTATACCAAGTCACACTGTAGTGCAAGTGGTAAAGAACAATTCAGAGAAAGTCTACAATGGGTAGGATGAAGATATGATTATTTCAGCAGTAGATTTCCTCTACAGGAATGGTGTCTTGCCACACTTGACCAAGAACTGCTCTCATTTGCCCCAGTGTCTTTTGTGGATGAAGTGTGCCTTCCAGTGGTGGGTTAGACAGTTTTATCATCTTATTGGCTGGTGTGCCTGCTGGGAACTGTTGTCTGCTTGCTGTTGGAGCTGTACAGACCAGGAAACATGAAGTGAAATATTTGTGGAATCCAGGAGAAAGCCAGTAGGGCTGCAAAGTTAAACTCATTGAAGCCTAGTTGCTGCCCATCCAGAGCTTGTAACAACCTGGCACAAGAATAATGATGTTGGCACCCATAACTAAGTGCTGTGCTCATGAAGAATTGACTGGGATTGCTCTGAATAGTGTCTGGATACAAACGGAGGTTGAGTTGAGATAAGTTCCAAATCCATCCCAAAGAAGAGGCAACATCTATTGCAAGTGTATTGCTAGGCTCACATATTTCTTCGTTAATCTCTGCTGTGAGATCCTTGATCGGACGATGGATAGGATGGTGTTTGCACCATGCAAATTCAAAACTCCAGTATAACTACTTGGATGGATCTTGATTTCAAACTGAGGCTTAAGATCATAAATTCATTAGCGTATAAATGACAGTGACTCAGATTTTGCCCCACAGTAATTACTGAGAAGAGTAAATTTGCAAACCATAAAGGTTTATTAACATAGTAGTAAAGTTTGAGTTTCAAATTGAATTAGTTTAATCACAAACTGTTAATCACCTAAATACAACATATGTGAATATGATCCGGGCAGAAAAAATAGCAAATGTGAAATCAAGTTATTAGGAAACAAGGTATGCAAATCTTGAAAGATAATATTCCCAAGAAGGGAAACTCCCTAATGTTAGGCTAATGTTGCATGCAAAGTTGGGTAATTCATAAGCAGTAGATGTCAGTGAATATAACATCCCAGATGGAACAATATGAAGGTTCCAATCAATCAAAATAAGGTGAAATGTGTTTGCCCTATGAGCAAGGCTAAGAGAAGCATGGGGTCTCAAGAGCAGGAGCGGAATGGCAGCATCTAAAGGTGGGCATAAATAAGCCTAGCAAATTAAGGTCTATAACACACAATTACAATTAAAACATTAAACCTAATCTAAGGATACAATACTTGGATTTCCACAGAAGAGGAACAAATCAAAATTAGACATACATGGTAGTACATTGTCAGCCCATTTCACATGAGAAATAGAATAGACAGTTTCAGTCCCATGGCCATCATAGATATGAGAAAAAGGGGGAATGACTTCTTCTTGGCCTCCTTTCTTTCACAGGTGCAAAAAGCCAAAATCTAAATCATGCAATACACGACCCTGACTCAAACCCCCAATAATACAGTACAGACTATCAGGGGAACACGTTGGACTTAGTTCTGCAACAAAAAAAAGTTAGGCATAGTGAACAGAAATACAACATTTCATCAAAATTGAGCTTTTCAAGAATGAGTTCCACAATAACTAAAGCTAGCTTTAACTACGACATACCCAACTGTCTGTTAACAAAAACCACACATTATGGTCTGTCTTGAATACAGGTAATAAATAATCACATGTGTTGTATATTATTATGTCATTAACATACAAACCAAAAATCTTGACACTGTGTCACCGCTTCTGTGCCTGTTCGGTGGCGCTAGATCAGTGGTTCCCAACCTATGGTAGGGAGACCCCTGGGGTCCACTAAGCCTCCCCAGGGGGTCCACAACTGCTTAGAAAACTAAATAATATTAACAGATTTACAAAGTGTATATAAATAAGGTGGCAAAATGTTCACTTGAAAAATGTTAAACGTACTGCAAATGTCAAGGAATTTGAATTTAGAGGATAAAAATTAAATTAGTACTCTCAGATTGATTAATGGGAGCAGTGCAGATGCATCAAACAAACTATAGTATGATAATATGTACAATGTGTGGCTTCAATTGAATTTAGAAAAGCTCAAATCTTCCCATTAAAATTACATTTGTTATTTCTTTATTTTTGTTTGCAAATTAAAATATTATTTATCATTTATATATGTGTTTTGAATGATTGTTTCTGTATGTTATGTATTCTGTTTTGCAGTTAAAATCATTGACAATATTTAGGTCGGGGTCCCCAACTTCTATTAATAACTCAGTGGGGTGTCCCTGGATTCCAATAATGATTCAGTGGGGGGTCCCCCCGGGTTCCAGTAATGATATATTGGGGGTCCACGGAAGTCAGAAGGTTGGGAACCATACTTTGAATCCAGGGACCTCCCCCACAGAGTCATTGCTGACTACTGGGGGCCTAATCTATTAATATTTTTTAATTTTCCAATCAGTCGCGGACCCCTGAGAAGACTTTGTGGATCCCCAGGGGTTCACAGAGCATAGGTTGGGAACCGCTGCCGTAGATGTTTCTCCTTAGATCCAGGATACACCTCACTTTTTACACTTTATAATTATTATAACATTTAAGTAAGTAGAGGAAATCATGAGCATATCCTATAATTCAAAAAGGGGCAGATCTTTGGTTTGCCTTTGTAAGGTCTTTTCTACAAGCAAATTTTGAGAACTTAGTCATAGCAGACATAAACATACTTGCTATGTGTGCCTCTCCCTAGGAAGCTTGGGATTTTTTTTTTTTTAAATCATCAGTCAGTAGCTGGATTTGTTCAGTTTTCAGCTATGTATAAACCTTTGCACTAAAGTGGTAAAACTATATTCACAGAGCATTACATTTGTAATATCCGAAATTGTGATTACTTTGCGATCTTTGAACTTAAATTTCCAACCTTTAGAGAGTAAAGTTTCGCTCCTTTCGAAACACCAAGAATCTGAATCACAACATTGCCTAGTTGCATAGAAGTTATGAGGCTGGAGAGTGAAATAGGATGCATCTAGTATGAAGTATGCATCTAGTGTGAAAGGACAACGAAAATAGTCAGATGTTGGTAAACATGAGATTAACTTTATAAGTCCCAGATTCTGCCCTAGTCCATACGGTCTCCAATCACAATTGTGTGGCATCCTCAAATAGTGTCACCTCCAATCAACATGGAGTGGAAGAAATTGCAAATAGAAGAGAGTAGTTTAAACCTTGGAAAAAGGGAGGCTAATTAGACACCCCAGCAAAAAGTTCAATAATAAAATATGGAAGAGAAGCAGACTGTCATGAGAAAAGTGGCCTGTACTTTGAGAACACCGTGAGGCTACAGATGAAGACCCTACTTGTGAGAGACTGCACTCCTCTGGTAGTAATAATGATGATGAGACAAGTAGATTCTTTGTGTCCACAATGATGGTGACGGTGCAGTGTAGGCTTGTTATAAATGGGGTCTTTGGTTGGCAGTCAGGTTACCCTCTGTCCAAGCAAGGATCCTCACTCTAGTCAGGGTAGGTCACACATATTTCAAATTATCCTGTGCCCACCCTCTGGTAGATTGGCACTGAGCAGTCAGGCGTAATTTAGAAAGCAATGTGTAAAGTATTTGTGCAATAAATCATGCAATAACACAGTATAACACCACAAAAATACACCACACAGTGTTTGAAAAGATATTGAATTTTTATCTAGTTAAATTCAGGTCAAAACTATCAAGATTTGATAAGTACACGTTGAAATATCACTTTAGAGAATAATACAAAGTCTTTAGTCTTTAAAAAGCAACAAGTGTCTCTTGCAAGCACAAAGTACCTGGTTTACGTTCAAATTCTCAGCAAGAGACCGTAGAGGAGGAGATGGGCGGAAAACGTGAGGTGTGGGTTAGTTTCTCCGGGCGACACATACGAGGCGTCAATAAGTTTCCACGCCGGGAAGGCTTTGGATCGATTTCCGGCACGCTGTCTTTTGGATCCTCTTTGGGTTACAGTGTATTCTGGACAATGCAGAGATATCCTGGGCGTGCAGGACGAAGTCTCAGGAGCTGCGTCGATCCGGTGGGCAATTTGTGTCGCACGGCAGGCGCTGCGTCGATTCTTCTTGCAGGAAGTTGGGCTGTGTCGTTCCAGCTTGGCTATGCGTCGATCCAGTGGGCCGTGCGTCGAAGTTCCAGTTGCAATGCTGGCACTGCGTTGATCTCCTCTCAGGGAGCCAGGCTGTTTTCGTTCCGGTTCGGCATGTGGTGATTTTCTCACTGTGATGCAGGCTGTGCGTCGTTTCTGCCAGGCTGTGTGCTGAATTGTACAAGGAGTTTTTTGCAGGAGGAAGTCTTTTTGGCCCTGAGACTTCAAGGAGCAAGAGGCACGCTCTATCCAAGCCCTTGGAGAGCACTTCCCAGCAGATCCAGAGGGCAGCAAGGCAGCAGGGCAGCAAGGCAGCAGGGCAGCAAGGCAGCAGGGCAACAGGAGGGCAGCAGTCCTTTGCGGAAAAGCAGTCAGGTGAGTCCTTTGGGCAGCCATGCAGTTCCTCTTGGCAGGTTGCAGGTTCTTGTTCAGAATTTCTTCACCAGGGGTATTTTGTCCAGAAGTGCCTGATTTGGTAGGGCCAGATGCCCTGTTTAAATAACCAAATGTGCTTTTGAAGTGGGGGGGACTTCAAAGAGTGGCTTAGAAGTGCACCAGGTCCCCTTTCAGTTCCATCCTGTCTGCCAGGGTCCCAGTAGGGGGTTTGGCAGTCCATTGCATGAGGGCAGGCCACTATCATTTCAGATGTAAGTGCAAGGCCGTCCACCCTTCCAGCCCAGGAAGACACATTCAGTATGCAGATGTGTGCAGGTGTGACTGGGCATCCTGTGCTTGGGGTTGTCTGAGTGAAATGCACAAGGGAGCTGTCAACTATCCTAGCCAGACCTGGATTGTAAGGCACAGACGGATTTAAGTGCAGAGAAATGCTCACTTTCTAAAAGTGTCATTTCTAAAATAGTAATATTAAATCCAACTTCACCAGTCAGCAGGATTTTGTATTACCATTCTGCCCATACTAAAGAGGACCTTGTTACTTCTTTCAGATTAGAATCTACCACTCAAGCAGTATATGAGGGTAGTCCTAATGTTAGCCTCTGAAAGGAGCAGGCCTCACATCAGTGTAAAAGGAATTTAGGAGTTCTACACTACCAGGACGTATAAACTTCACAGGTATATGTCCTGTCTTTTATCTACATAGCTCCCCGCCCCATGGGTTACCTAGAGTCTACCTTAGGGGTGACTTAAATGTAGAAAAAGGGGAGTTTAAGGCTTGGCAAGTACTTTTAAATGCCAAGTCGTATTGGCAGTGAAACTGCACACACAGACCCTGCAGTGGCAGGTCTGAGGCATGGTTAAGGCGCTACTGATGTGGTGGCATAATCAGTGCTGCAGGCCCACTAGTAGCATCTAATCTACAGGCCCTGGGCACATGTAGTGAACTTTACTGCGGACTTAAAAGCAGATTAAATAAGCCAATTGGCTATGAACCAATGTCACCATGATTTAAGGGAGAGAGCATATGCACTTCAGCACTGGTTAGCAGTGGTAAAGTGTGCAGAGTCCTAAAACCAGCAAAAACAGTGTCCAAAAAGTGGAGGGAGGAAGGCAAAAAGTTAGGGGTGACGGACCCTAAGGCTGTCAGGTTTAACAAGGCTGAATCTCCGATGGAAAGGAGGTGGACATGTTTTAGACCTGAAACCCAAACTTGGTTGCAGGACTCAGAGTGCTCTGCAAATTATGATTTGATCATAGGTATTTAAGGTGTGGTTCTGTTCGGAGGAAGAACGGTTGTCTTGCTCCTGGTTGCGAGGTTTAAGTCTAAAGATTAGATGGAAAAGCTGAGCCTGCGTTTTACCGAGTTTTAATGTGACCTGCCTTATGTATTTCACCTAAATAGCCTTTGCATACTTCAACATGTGTATTTTATATGCAAAATATCATAGCTTTATTTTTTATGCACATTGCCACTTTCTTTCTACTTCTGCAGTGCTCCTTATTCACGGCAGCTTTAAAAGAAAACACTCAGCTTCTCCACTAGTTTCACTTAACTACAATGTGTTACATCTCCAGCTTTTGTACTGCAGTTCTTGCTTTCAATATAGAGTAATGTTAATGATGCTTCTAATGAAAGCATTGTGTCCGACAAACGTTTCGTCTCATTATTTGAATGCACAGGGTTCTGAATGAAAGGTGTTCCCCACAAGGGAATACAATAGTTACACGGTATGTAAGGTTCTCTTACTTATTGAGCAAAGACAGAGCTGAATTGATGGGGAAAAAAGCTGATCGATGCCACAACAAATTGGGTCTGCAGCAGCTCTGCATGTTACATTGACTGTAAAGTGCAGTAATCACCTGTGAGGCTGTCAAGGCTCTTGAGCAGATGAGTGGGCATACAATGCCATGGATTTATTCGAAGGGCCAGGTCTTCAGCTTCTTGCGGATCTCAAGAAGTGAGGAGGAGGCCATAATGTGCTGAGGGAGGTTATTCAGTGTTTTGGATGTGATGCAGGAGAATCAGCAACCGCCTTTCTCTTTTTGTGTATGCACAGAAGTGTGCAAGTGACAGTGAGCAAGAGTTATACGTGTCTTCTTGGCTGATGAAAGTGCATGAGTCTGACAAGGTTTGCTGATCCAATGTTGTGTAGGGCTTTCTATGTGTGTGTGAGAAGTTTGAATTTTGCTAGACCTGTTAGCTTTAGGGTGGTGTCACCCTCAACATTTTGCCTCTCTTCCATTTCTCTGACCTCAGATTGTGCTGGTATTAGGGCTCTGCGCACTTCACCACTGCTAACTAGTGCTAAAGTAGTTGTGCTCTCTCCTCTGAACATGGTAATATTGGCTTATACCCATTTGCCATATTTAATTTACTTATAAGCCTAGCAAAGTGTACTACATGTGCTGAGGGCTTGTAAATTAAATCCTACTAGTGGGCATGCAGCAGTGATGGAGCTTTCCACTTAAGTAGCAACTTTAAACATGTCTCAGGCCTTCCATTGCAGAGGCTGTCTGTGCAGCTTTAAACTGCCATTTCTACTTGGCAAAGTTAGCATTTTTGCCAGGCCTAAACCTTCCTTGTTAATACATATGTCACCCTTATGGTAGGCCTTGGATAGCCCAGAGGACAGGGTGTAGGTTTAGTTTTACATGTCCTGGTAGTGAAAAACTTAAATTTGTGTTGCACTACTTCCAAGCATCTCTCTCCCATACCATAAAATCAAAGTTGCCTTATTACATTTTAGAAGTGTAATTTACAATTTGTAAGAGAACTCCTTCAAGTTTGGTGTCTCTGGAATCAATTTAAAATCCTAATTTATAGTGAAGTTGGATTTTGAATCGCAATTTTGAAAAAGGCACTTTTAGAAAGTTGGCGTTTTCTTGCCATTTGGTGCCTGTAGCCTATCTCTGGTCACACGACTGGGAGTAGTTGGCAGTTTAGTTTTGTGCATTCCTCCTAGACAGCCACATCCAGTGAGTGCTTAGGTGTTACTTGATTGGCTATCTCGGGCAGGATGGGAGGGAGGAGCCTCACTTACACCTGAATAGGCTGTGTCCTGCCCACACACAAAAGGCCTTACGACACTCTATTGTCACTCCAGCTCGCTTGGAGCAGGGCAAGGGAGAAAGGGAACATTTTGCACTTCAAAACTAGTATCTAGAAGTTTCACCCACCTTCCAGAATCAGAGCACCAGGGTATGAATACTAGAACTCGGACACCACCACTTCAATACAATTCTGAATGTGGATACTGTGCTGCTGAAGACTGCCACTCTGCTGGACTGCGCTCTGCCCTCTCGCCTGGGTGAGAAGAACTGGACTGGCAACTTTGAACCCAGAGTGACTTAAAGGGCTGGTTGGCTGGCCTCCTGATCTGAAGCCTCAGGGACATAACAGGCTTCAAATTAGCTTGCCGACAACTCTTCTCTGCTGTGCGCTGCATCAGCGCTGCTGTGTGGATTGGACCCGTCACAAAGACTCGCATTTCTGCCACAACCCCACAGCCTTTAGAACCACTGCTGTGCAACCCGCACCAAGCACAGGCCTTGGCATCTTTCATTGATGACATCTTCGACAATGATGCTTGACTCTGCATCGCAACCTCACAGCCCTTCGGAACGGACACATCACCCTGACTGCACATCGCATCCCTGACACCGAAGTTCGTAACGTACGACTTTGCACTGCAGCCTAGTTGCATCTCAGAACCAACACATTGTCCAACTTGCGCAATGCATATATGACGCTGATCCACTCAAAGCTCTGCAAACCAGGATTGAAGGTACTTTCGTTCATAGGCCCTAGCAGGGTCCCTGTAGCCTGCCCACGTTCCATCGCATTTGGCCTGAACTTGTGACTTTGTTCTGGTCTGGCGAGACAAGATATCCACAGTTGGTGCCTAACCCCTTTTGGCACTAATTTTACCTAACATTTTAAAATTCAGTATCTGCTGTTCTACTTATTGGATTTATGTAATTTTGGTCTTGTTTTAGTAATTGAACCCTACTCTATATTTCTAACTCTGTTGTGGGCAGTGCTTAATTTGAGCTGATGGTTTCCTGTGCTCAACACCAGCACTTAATTGTTGGCACTAGCTCTAGTGACAGTCCACCATTTGGTGGCGCTGTCTGTCTAATTTTGAGATGAGCTCAACAGGAGGATTTAATAAGTCAATATACATTAACAGAATGAATATTACCTGCCACTCGTGCCATTATAATAGCTTTGAATGGCCTAGAATAGGGTGAATTGTCAATCTTGCAGTGCAGTGGTTGGTAGTGCTTTTGGCAGTGCTGGCAGGGGCTATGGGTGGTGCAGGCTGCAGTGGCCTCCTGAGAAGAGCCCTGGCATTTCTTTTTTTTTTTTTTTTAACTAAGCATTGGTTGTGGGCTCCTTTCGTGGTTTTTTTCACTGTGTTATTGTGTAAAGTGTTACACATTGCCTCAAAGTTCAGCTTGACTGCTCTGCGCCAAGCTAACAAGGGGTTGAGGACAGGTTATTTTGGGTTTGCTTGTTCATTACCCTGACAAGGATTGCGATTGCTGCTTGATCAGGGCTCACACTTCAGGCAACCAACAACCCAAATATTCTGAGGCATGGGGTGGTGGGTAGAATGAGTCTTCGGGTGGCATTCTATATGGTCTTAAGCTTTTGAAGGAGTTGCTTGGGGATTCCAGCATAGTGTGTGTTATCTTATCCAAACACTCATCTCAAGCAAGGTTGATTGATGAGTATTACTCGACTCTGGAACCACAAAGCATAACAATAAAATTTCTATGGGCAAACAGGGAGATTAGGGTAGTGCTTTCGAGGTATTTTGTAAATAATGTTTGGGGTTTACATTATGTTCGTCCTCATTATATTTCTTTTGTCTTATCAGGGTCTGTTATTCAGTACATAGGATTCAGATTATATTGGCCCATTAAAGACTAATTAAGGTATGTGTACTGTCAAGGGAGTGGACAGAAGGGGAGGTCCAGAGTAAAGCTCCTGAACAGTACACAGCAAGAGTACCCTGGCATGTCTGTTGTATCCCCAACATATTCTATTAGTACGTATCAAAGGATGGAGTGCCCATCTATTGTGTGTTTATCCGCCGAGACCAAGGCAATGTACAGGTTACTTGGGGGGCTGGAATATTTAACCAAGTTTTAATCCTAAAAATAAATGATTACCACAAACGCTAGCAGAAAAGGAAAGTCACCATTTATGAACAAATAATTTTATACACTCAGGTCTTCTCTGATTGTCTTAGAATGTGGAATAGTTGTCTACTTCTGGAAAATGTGAACAGTCACACACCTTAGAAGAGATGATTCAGGTGAGCGAGTCCACCAAAACACAGCATCAGCCTTTTATTTTGGTAGCCCAGTGGGCGTTACCAAAGATTTGGACATGGTAGGGATTTGGCCTCTTGGACTTTTCTTCGGGATAGCGAAGGATTGGAAAAATAGGCACATTTTTATGAATACATTTTATACTTTGGGTGATTGGATAATTGAACAAAGTTATACAGTATGAGTTGATTGTGATATGTGTTTATGTAAGTACACCTTTGGATTTCATACAAACGGTTCTGATTACATGTCTCGTAGTAATATGTGGTGGTGTTTATAATTCATTTTATGCAAAATAAAAGACTAAGATTTTTCATAAATCTATGATTTTACGGGTGATGAACATTTGAGGGACCAGAGGAAGGAATACATAAATAGGCAGATGGAGTAAAAATAATTCCCCTAGACTGAGAAATCTATTCGTCAGGTGCTGCATTGTGCCTAAGTGATATGATTAATCCAGTAGTTGTATGCCACAAATAAAGGCTTTTGAGTTTTGTGGGCATTTTAAAGTGTTAATCTTGACACTCCTCTCCTCCTAGCTTTCTCGTGGAGTTCCTATTAAGTGTTTCAGTCGGTGGTGATTAGCACCAACAATTTGTCAAAAACCTATCCATAGCAGAGACTTATGGTTGTGTTAATAGGTAGATATGTGATCTAATGGCTTTTTGATATGGAACATAATCTTACGAACAAAGTGGTTGAAAAGGTCTGTATTGATGGATAGATTAGCTGCACAGGATATTTAAGTTTTTTTAATTTATAAAGAGAAAATAAGTAGAGTATAATTACATAAAAAAACAATTCTTAGTGCTTGCTTTGACCCCAGAGCAGCCGCTTAGTATTGTTAGTGGCAGAATTAAGAAACCAAACATTAGTAGCTTGCTTTGATGGACATTGAATAGAAACTAGTGAGACTGGATAAAATGTATCCAGACAGAATATTATGAAGAACTGTATAGTTTGGTTTTCTACTGAGCACACATTGAAGATCGCTTATTCAGCGTTAAATCAAAATGTATTTGTTAAAAAATGCTCACAGAGAGCTTTTAAATGAAATCAATTGTTTTTTCAGTGCACAGGTAAATAAAAGATGGAAGGAAGCCATTAGTAAAGTTGTCAAAAAAGTAAGAATGGCAGAGATCCAAGCATACCTATAGTTTGAAGGAGATGATGTCTTTGGGAGGGATGCAGACATTCTCCTCTAGAGACCCAAACCATAAGCAAGGGAATATTGGCAGCCCAGGAGGCTCAAAGGCTGTGGACTAGTTAGCTTTGGTCTTTAGGTAATCTACCACAAAGTTTCTGCAAGGTTTGGACACTTTCACCCAAATCCTTGACAGGGCTTTATCCTATAACATAGTTTATTCCCAGGAGGGTTTGCTCTATGAAATATACATACAGATATGTACATTGCACAAACACATATTAAATAATAGCTAATGCTGAATACGCCACATGTTATACAGCTACAGCAGGCTTCACATTTTGGTATTCTAGGCATCATAGTACAGGACTTATCTTCTCAATGCTTGCATCATAAGGCAGACAAAAGCATGCTACCTCCTATCATATATATAATTTGGCACTACCTTTCCAAGGGTACCTTGAGGCATGCCACATAATATCTGCACCATAATTTCTCAACACACATATATTGGTCACACACCACACAATAGAACATACTTTGAGTACTGTAGTGAGGTCTTTAAAACACATACTGTTGAAGTGGATTCCTTAAAGCAAACCATATCTCCAAATTCTAATGACGGACTGCACTTCAACCCACTTCATAAGTAAGGGGTTTCAATTAAGGGGTCAAAGATGGGACTTAGATCTCAAAGTGCATTTTCTTTGCTTTATTATTTTGTTCTTTGGATTCTGTACGGAATCCATAAAAGGATCCACAGATGCACTGATTCACTGTACATTTTTGTATAGTTTGTGTGGATTACAGGCTCTGACCAAATGGTAGCAGGTTGTGGATACAATCACATTACTTTTGGAAGTCATTTTTGGATGTTATTTTACGGATCCTGTAACACATTGTGTATGGTCCCAAAATGCCTCACTGAGGTGGGTGTAAGTGGACTGTCTGTTCAGTGATCAGTGATGAATCAAGCACTCTCCTCTTTGCTTGTCTTATGCAGTGATCAGCTGAGTAGGAATAATGGAACCCTTGGTAACTATTGTGCTGGAATGCTGAAATAGAGCTTGGAGAGTCATTTTATTAACTGGATGTGTCACCAGTATGCCGAAGAAAGATATCCTAATTCATTTTTGTTGTAGTTGGTTGTGACTGCGATTCACCTAGGTCAGCCTTCAAAAACAGTTTCTGCTTATGTGGTGTTTCTAGCATGCTTGGAGTTTTTCATTGTTTAGTGAAAAAACTTACATCTGTTATCTTGTGGTGCAGCTGCCTGTAAGCCAGTTGAATGTACAGTTTCTGCAACTTTTGACACATCTTTCAATTTTTCAGAAGTCAGTAGATCCTATTTGTATTTAAATTGTAGCATATATGATCCATATTTCAATCTACAGCTCAACTATTAAGTGCAACTGCTGCATTCAGAACTCTGGAATCTGCCTTTCTGTACATGTATGACCCCACATATGTCTTTTTATATGTGGCTTTGCAATATATGCATATTATTTGCACATTTATTTTGTCATAACTTCAAGTTGTTTAATTCTAACAGGATTGTAAACCATTGTAAAGATTGGATCAAATATTCTATGTGTTGACAATCCACATTTTTAAGGATGTCCTACTACAAACCTTGAACTTGCTCACTTGAATATTTAAGTGCTGTACAATTCAGGGACATTCATTGTAACATAACTGGTGTGCATTAATTTCCGTGAGATTTTGTTCTTTACTACTTGCATTCTCCTGTTGGCTCTGAAGTCTTCTGTACGTTTATTGTATGGCTTTGCTAGAGATGTTTTTCTTCTGAATAAGTAACAAGATAAAATCTGTTATAGTCATTATGATTTCCTCCAGTTTGATTTATCCAAAGAAGGTTTAATGTTTAATGATTTAGGGGAGTCATTAAACATTCTTTATACATCCTTGGAATGCTAGCCTCAAGTTCTCTCTTTGTAATCCTATTGGTGATATTTATGAGTTTTCATCACATGGATAAATGTTTCATCATAAACCTTTGAGGGCATTGTTGAAGATTTACGATCATAGCGCTCACCTTATCCAGTCTGGATGTTCAATTTACATTAGGTATTTGCAAGTGGATGTTTACATATTCCAGCCTAATTTAGTGCATCACACGCAGCATATGTTGAATCCTAAAAACCTTTAAATCGCAAGGCACCTTTTTAGGTTGACTTTTTGCATCATCTTCGGTCCTTTCTGTGCATTACTAAAACAATGGTATTAGGAGGACTGATCATCCGTTCCAAGCATGTTGATGTTGTTATAGTTGGTAAATTTGAGAGCAAGATTAGGCACTTGAAGGCAGCTTCAGAAATATTGTTTTTTTAAGGATACACGTCTGCAGTCCTGACTCCTGCCCTTGCAGGACCAGGACATTTCATATGTATTTTGGCCGCCTGGAAGGAGTCATTGGTTAGGAAAAAAACAATCTTTACCATTCACTTAAAACATCAGTTTCTTGGCTCTAATAATGCAAACGCTCTTTGAAGTTCATAGTTCCATTAGAATCACCCCTAAAAGTAAATCAGTAAGAAAGGAATCTGTTTGCAGTATTATAGGGTTTTCTTAAGACATGGTGATTTTCCTAGTAGACACGTCCACTAATAAATACCTTTTGGTATAATGCATTATTGTTTTGGAGGCTCTGGGATGAGTGACATTGCAGGAAAATAAAACACTTAAAGACATTTTCATAGTGCTGTAGAAATATTAAAAGTAGGCAAATAAAAATTGTCATATGCCAAGGTTAACCATGATTTTGCGAAAGCAACCATCAAATGAAGATAGGATTTTAGCTTTATAACAAGAATAAATGTGAACTAAATATGGACCATTGGAGACTTCTGCATTCAGAAAAATTAAAATTGTTAATGGAGATCTAGAAAAACCATATAATTCGTAGTGCCTATATCCAAGAAAATAAGTGCGATCATATGGACACATTTCTACCATACTTTTAGATTAGCAAAAATATTTATCTGTTTGTAGTTTGCTTATATTTATTTATAGCTTAATATATAGATATTTAACTTGGTAGTTATGCCTCTGACTTTCTCAGTTTTGCATATTGTAACACATTAAATTTTGATTTGTGGAATAGTGGATGTGGTGTTGTATTTTTATGCCTCATGCAGATTTTTATCATTACTATAAGATGGCTATATTAATTATGTGAAAAATAGAAATTATTATTGAAGGTTTTTACTTTATTTTACCTGTCAAATAGACTTGGGTTCTGGTTTAATAAGTATGTAATTAATTTGATAACAATACACTTTTTACATGTGAATTATTGCTAAAGTTTGTAGGTGTAAGGGACAACATGTTTACGTACTTTAGGCTTGTCTATTAATTTCCCGTGTTTTAGTTTTGCTTATATGCTGCAATATAAGCTTCACAATCCCAATAAAAATGCCTTTTGGTCTGAATTTTGTCTTTAAATGTTATGGAATCATGAAGGGGCTAAATCATTCTGCAAATAGAAATAGTTCTTAAATTCTTTCCTGATGCACAAAAGAGGCATGTTTTAATTCGGGAAATGCCCAGTAGATAGATTTGCCTGGTAAAACTAAGAAAATTATTTGATTGGTGCTTTGATCCAGGATGGAAACAATTGAAGGCGATCGTAGCCACTGTTCTCCTAAATTGATTGTCTGCTGAGATCATAGAAATTCAGGGGGTCATTCTGATGACCGCCAGGGTCGACGACCACGGAAGCACCGCCAACAGGCTGGCGGTGCTTCCCCCAGCTGGGAGAATCCTCCATGGCGGCGCTGCTTGCAGCGCCGGCATGGGGATTCCGACCCCCTTCCCGCCAGCCAGTTTCTGGCGGTTTTCACCGCCAGAAACATGATGGCGGGAACTGGTGTCATGGGGCCCCTGGGGGCCCCTGCACTGCCCATGCCACTGGCATGGGCAGTGCAGGGGCCCCCTAACAGGTCCCCACCATCATTTTCACTTTCTGCTTAGCAGACAGTGAAAATCGCGACGGGTGCAACTGCACCCGTCGCACCCCTGCAACTCCGCCGGCTCCATTCGGAGCCGGCTTCATTGTTGCAGGGCCTTTCCCGCTGGGCCGGCGGGTGCTCCTTTGGCGGGCGCCCGCCGGCCCAGCGGGAAAGCCAGAATGGCCTCTGCGGTCTTTTGACCGCGGAGCGGCCAAGTGGCGGTTCCCGTTTGGCTGGCAGCAACTGCCGCCAGCCAAACTCAGAATGACCCCCTAAGTCTTGGTAGAAAATGAAACTGAAAATTTTGCACACACATAAGTAGACTCATATGTGCCAAATGAAGATTCAAGGTGTGAAGCTTCCTTCAGGGTTTCTTGAATTAAAAGCGATCTCTGCATCGCAAAATTTGAAATAAGGGTTCCTCTTACTGTATTTCAGGAAACTTTCTTGGCTAAATCTAGTCCTCAAAATTCCCTAGCCAAATGTAGATACAAATGTACCTGATTGATTAGAGTATAGTTTGACCAATATTTTTAATTTTGAAACTAGAACTGTAATGTTCATTTTTCTCTTTGATTAAAACAAAGTTTTCCTCACATTGCCTCTCTTTTGTCTTCTTTATTAATGGTATTGAAGCAGCTGAAATCTCTGGTTTGGAATTACTGAAAACCGTACCCCCTAAGGACAGTTTCTCTGCAGTACGGAAGAGTTTAGATATATGAAGAATACATTTCACTGTTATTAAAGACAATGTATGCAATGATAACACTCAGAAGGACATCTAAATATCCATTGAGTTTAATGTAGTATTTCTTAATTATACCTATGTTATATGGGAGTCAACCAAACATTTAATTTCAGGTAGAACGATTAACATTTCTGCAAAGCAAAAAAACACTGGGAAAAATCTTTGAAGCACAAAACGTTTGTTACAAAGTAGATTTGACATATATTTAGAGTTGTTAAAAGATGGAATATATTATGCTAAGGACAAATCAGTTTTATAGGATAGCAGTAGGAATGTTGCTTGTTGGATTATAATATGAGAAACGTGGATGTAAATTAAAATACTTATACTTCTAAAAAAGACAGTTACTATGAAAAGAAAACATGACTTGTGAAAATTTAATTTTGTAGAACTATAAATCATTGCAGGATAAATTGTACCTTAGATTAAGCACTAGTCTGCCATAAAACCGTCTCCTTATAGTACCCAAGTGACTATCGGACAGAAAGGTAATCAGCTTGATTTTGATTTAAATGTTCTGAGATACTTCATTTATAAATAAAAATTCAACCACTGCCTGGGAAAGTGTAGAGAAAGCGTGATTGTTTAGAGACAGTCTGAAGCTAGGCAGAATATTTGTGCAAAATCATGACAATCTAGTAAAGGGATATTAAGGCATCCAAGGTTGAATGTGTATTGAGCATATGAGAAAGAATGTTGCTAAAGAGATGGAGTACTCATTGATTTCTGTAATTAAAACGTAACATCTCATTGTTTTCAAAAATACCAAAAAAGCAGCACATTTTAATATTCCTAATTCCAAATAATTTAGAACAGTGGACCTTTGTGATAATTCTAGGTCACTTTTTCTTTATGCTCATACTAACACTTTTACATCCATGATTATAGGCATAGTTTAGTTAGCATCTACAATAATAGTTGTTAAAAGGTGGTGATTAATGAGAAACGGTGCTCTCTTTCATAACTGTATTAATCTATTCCGAAGTTTCAAGCGCCTATGAAAGCATTATATTATGGCTTTTTCATACTTTCCTTATAACTGTTATTTGCAGTTGGTTTTCCTCAGATGTGTAATCCAAAGTTGCTGTTTTCCCCTTTGCCGTTACTATATGCCTAACATTATTACATTTTCCTTGAATATGTTACTATCAAACTAATTCAATATAAAGACCTTGATTATGAGGAACTGATGTATTTAAATGAGCATTTAGTTTACTTTACAAACCCTGAAATCCCAGTTAAGAGGCTCAGGCATGATCTACAAAGTCAATATGTATAAGGTGAGGCATGTTATATATCGAAACACCATTTCAGGAATTAATTTGGCTGCTCAACTGTCATTTGAAGAAAGGATTTCTTAGAATATGACTAGACTTTTACACACATTTGAACCTACAGCACCCAGTTAAATCAAACATGCAGCATGATACGCATTTCCTTTATAGAATAAGACCAATATAATGTGAAGGGTTGTTCTAAGTTGTTACAAATGTTTAGATGCTTATCAAGCAAGACTTGTCAACTTTTCCTTGGACAGCTGGACAATAGAATTTCATAATTTCCCTTGATAGTCAAGTAACAACGAAATACAGACAAAACAAAACAGAATAAAGATGGGAATCAGATTTGTAGAATTGCATGGGGAAATAACGATTTGTCACACTGCTGAAAGGGTGAGGGTTACACCTGATTTGAGTTAGAGGAGAGCTGTTTACTTAGAAATGGTTTGTCCATCATCTTGATGGTACTTTATCATAAACCTGAACCAAACTTTACTGAAGGCACTGCAGAGACTAAATTTGATCCCACGTCTTAATTGAGTGAGGTGAAATGTGCCCTTTATTCACTTGTGACAATTTTTTTATTTTGGTTACAAAATTCATGGTAGGAATCAATTGTAGGGCTTTTGTTTGAGTAGGGGAAAAAAGGTTTATTAAGGCTTAGTCTAGTCTGAAAAGTTATGTTACATTTACAAAAGTGTATTAAATAATTATTACAAATAATGATGAAAAGAAAGGTAATACCCTCAATTACAAATCCATACATTACTGGAAATTGCCATCAATTGAGCCTATTTCTATGTGAAAACGTATATATTTCTTTAATAGGCACTTTTTGTTTATGTATGATCTTCAAAATAACTAAATATCAACACTTGAATGTCTAGAAAGAAGATTTCTAAAGACTGTCAAGAGCTGCAGCTATGCAGCTGTTAGTCCCAGAATGTGTGCATTCCACATGAACTTGAGAATATTCCTAATGTCTAAATTTCAGATTGAATGTGCTTTACTAATACTGCATACAGACCTAGAAATATTTAATGTAAATGAAGCCATACATCCTAACTTTAAAATGCTTTTCTTAATCTTAGCATTTTTTTTTTTTAAGAAAAAGAACTCAAATTTTTTATTTCTTTATCCTTTGTACTCCTTAACAAAGTGAGAATGTATGCCTACTTTTTTCATGTTCTTTTTGTTGCAGTGACCAGGTTAAATATTTACATATGAGTGCCAAGTATATCCATAGAGGTCACCCTCCTCTGTTAATCATTGGAGATTTTGCCAAAGACAGTAATTTTGTTTTGTGGAGCAGTGCCAGCCAAACATTGATGCCTCCAAAACTCTACCAAAGTTCACATTAAGGAAAATAAATTCTTGCTTTTATCTGTTTTAAGAGAGCCTGGAATGTTCCGCTGATTTATCACTTGTACATAAGCAGACCAGCTGGTTAAGTTGCTTTGTTCAAGAAATGGTTTAAAAATGTAACAATGAAATCCCTTACACCACAGAATTGAGCACATATCACTTTTCTAAACTCTACATGTTTTCATAGAGCTGTTGTATATGTTTCTGATTTCCTCAGTGCTATGTTGAGATTTTTTTGCTTTAGCCTAAGCACTGTATGGTAATACGCTATATATGTATTTCCTTTTCCTTTTTCTTTAGATGAAAAACCTAGATCATTCCAGGAACATGAGGAAACTCCTGAGATGACAGCCGCCAGAATCGATAGGGATGTTGTGAGTATAAATCATATTATTTGGCAGTCCATATATTTAAAGGAGATAATTGCAGAGAAGCTATGAACCATAGCCTAATCTAACAGTTTCTTTTACATTATGGAGCTGCTTGGTAGAATTAGTTCAAAGCTTGAAGTATTTCAGCACAAATGTTTAATTCAATAGTAATATGTACTAGTATTGCAGCTTTGAACAGCTATTATGCTTTTTGCTTTTATTCTATTTTCCTGAAACAATTTGGTGGGCACAGTTATGTGTGGTCCCTGTAATAGAGCTGCTTTAAGGTAAATATTGATTAGCAAAAATTCACAGCATACACTTTCTGAAGTGTGACAAGTACATATAATTTAACCTGAACCTCTTACTTATTTCACTGTTTTATAGGTCTGTTGACCCATGACTGTCCCTGGCAAAATATGAGTCCATCAGTAAAATATATTGGGCATACTTGGTAGCATTCTAGATACTGCTGAAATGATAGACATTTTTGATACCACTGTGGCTATCACCAGCATAATCTTTGTGCTGATACAGTGGTGTCTGTGTTTGACTTACTGTGTTTATTCTTGGAATATTTCTGGCTGCTACTGGTTGAAAGGAGAAAGAAACCAGATGAAAAGCCCTGCCATATGATGGTCATTCTCAGGGTTTTATGAGTATGGTCAATGGGTTTGAAAGACAGTTTCTCAATATGTGACAGTTGTTCACTTAAGTGCTTACTTAAAATGACAAGACCTAAAGGTATATTAAAAAAAATTGATAATAACAATGCGTTATCATTTTATTTTTCCATTTGCTAAAATCCAGTGAGGTGACGCTCCTCCACCTTAGCAGAGAAACCGCTGCTGCACAATGCCTGCCCATAGGAAGACTAATTAGATAATAACCATGTTTTCACCTGTCTGTGGAATATCAAGCACAATTTTGCACTCCTGATATGTTCCCGAAGGGAGTTGCACAGCCTGGCACAAACCATTGTGATAGCCTGTTCACCCGACCTAGCTTTCCTTCACCTAGGAACAACCACCGTCCATTGACCCACAAATCTCAGGCCCCTTTTAGGAACATACCAATAGGATGACCTCTGCAAGTTGAGAGCCATGTAAACCAAGCAGAGGGCTTTAAACACCATTTCCTTCCGAACTGGTAGCCAGTGTAGAGACCTCAAGCCCTCCAGGACTGAACAATGTTTAGATACCCCCAAGGACCAGGCAAGGGCTGCGTTATTGATGGTTTGAAGCTTGTTAATGAAAACTGGTTGATATTTAAATACAGGGCATTGCAGTAGTGTAGACACAAGGTGATAAGTGCAATCACTGCTGCTACCCTGAACTCTTTTGGGAGGAACTGCAAAATCGTCCTCAAGATCTTGATCATCCAGAAGAAAGAACTCACCTTCTATTCACCATGGGTGTTAAAAGTCAAGGTGTTGTCAAAGCTTACACCCAGGTTTTTGGTCATAGCCATCAGGGTAGGTATAGTGCCAGACATTTCTGCCCACCAGCAGCTACTCCAGATCGAACTATCGCTTCCGAAGACCATGATCTCAGTTTATCCCCATTTATTTTAAGCCATTTCTCTGTCCTCAATCTGCTGATTTAAACTTGACACAATGATCTGGGTATCATCTGCCTAGGAAGACATTAGAAAACCAAAAGATTGCAACAGCTTCACTCTGAAGTCCCCACAACTGATAGTAAGCACCCTATCCCACATTAAAGATTTCACCAAGTTGAGGGCCTTGTCCTTCACTCCGCCTGACGCAGCCTTTGCACCAACAAAGAGAGAGATATGGCATCAAAGGCTGCGGACAGCTCTAGCAGCACTAAGATAGCTGCATCTCCCTGGTCACCCCTAACTCTTTCAGCATGTTATTTCGTCTGCCGTAGATGAATTGTCATCATGCTATATTTTTTACTATTATTCTCAAATCTTCCATTTTTCGGAGAATAGGCTGGTCTCCTTTATTGCAATGACGTTTATTCTGAAAGCCTGTCTGTGAAAATTTATCTTTAACAAATGTGATCGTTTTTGGAGTTTGTAGGATTATGATACATACATTTTCTGTAACAAAAATGTATTTGTCCCACATAGTCTAGACACATTTTACAACAAAATTCCACGGAGGTGCAGCAGTCTTCATATTCTAATACACCTTTTGTTACCCCAGCCAGAATTTGCCAAATAATCACATGCAACATCCATAACCCAGTATTTCCTTCATTGACGGAAAGTCTAGAGAGTCTGATTGTGTAATTCTTGACCCAAGTTAGTAAACCATTATATGAATGTTGTAGCTGGCTGAAACCCAGGAAACCAATTCGGGTCTTTCTCTGCCTGCTGGGGTCCAGCTCTATACTGAACTATGGTGCATTTGAAAGGCGTATTATCCAGAAGTATCATTTGTAAAGCTTTTCAGAGTTCGGAGACATCAAATTAAAAAGGGTTATTACAAGTTTTCCAAAGTGAGGAGCATGTCCTCCTGAGAGGAGTAAGTAATTTGTTCCTCAGTTTTACCATTTCATTACTCTTTGCATGAAAAGCACTTCTAATATGTTTAAGGTACTAGCTCTTAGCCGTCTACTGCATTTGTAAATCTTCAGCTACTGTGTCATATACTGGGGACCTTTTGTAAACAAGTGTTTATTTGCCCACATCAGATTTTAAACTTAACTCTGGCCCTAATTAAAAGTGAATATGTGCCCCTTAGAATACAATGTATATGGCATCTTGCTGAGAGACATTTACCAGCAGAGCCTTGTGTATCTGTAGTATCTTTCAATTTACCAATGTACTTCATTGTGGCCCCGTGATGAATCGTGCTTGCATAGTTCATTTTTGCTGTCGCTCTAGAAGCCTGTTTTGGTTCCTTCCAGGAGTTTTCTAACCATTATTAGATATTTATGTTTTTAGTGGAGGAAACTGCCATTAAGTTAATATGACTACATTTAAAACCATCCTTTCACAGCCTGATCTTGAAGTTATTATTTAGCCCTTTTCATCTACTGATCTATCCTTAAAGTGAGAAACTAAGTCTTCTCTTTATTAAGGCTAAGCTAATTTGTATTTGTCCACAGTTGAAACATTTGATTTTTGTGATCCAGGTCTGTATTTATACCTTCAAAATGTTGCAAACTCATCTGATTATCGTTTGCATAATGGTGGCTTGGAAAGTTCAGAGGTGCTTGGAATATATGTTGGGCGAAGTAGGAAACAAACAACACCCTGGACCCAAAAATAGGGATATCTTTTCAGCTTCAGTCTCTCTATTCTTGACTCTTACAGACCTGCAGTTCTGAAGATGCAATTTGGATGTGGGTTTAATTCAGCCAGTAGATCTGAAAGAATGACGCTGCTGAATCACCTTGGTCCAGAAGGTTAAGCAAATTTATTTGAACATCCAGTAGATCAATTTCGCAGTCTCATTTTAATTGGATCACCAGTTGTCATTTGCCCATACATGATTATGCTTCAGATCTTGGAGCTAATTGCCTGCTGTTTTCACCAGTATTTTAGTTCAAATTAAACATTAGTTGTATAGTTCCATCAACTTTTGGCATCTAGCCTCATCCATGCTTCCTTAAGCTTCATTTAATAATAATAACATATGTCAAAAAGGGACAGGCTCTAGAATGTCAGCTGCAGAACATCGGTGTAAAAATAAAATCGTCTGTGCCTAATGTAAATGCTTTTTTCTTAATATATTGTAAGATTAAAACATCTGGTTAGATTACCTTGGACTGTTGTGGCCGTCTTGATTAGAAATGATGATTTCAATCAACAGTATGGTCTACATATTTTTGTGATTGTCATATACTATTTGGAGTTTCATCCTTTTAAACTCTTGGGGCCTGATTTAGATTTCAATAGATGGGTTACTCAGTCACATGAGTGACAGATATCACTCTGCTGAAATGGAATATAATGGGATTTAGATTTTGGCGGATGGGCACCTCTGTGGTGGAGTAACCCATCCACCGAAATCTAAATCAGGCCCTTAGTGTTTTATATACTCAAATGGTGCCACAGTTATGTACTATAGACTGTTACACTGTTCATCAAATCTACAAGAGTTCGGCTCTACATAGTGAACACAGAGACCAAAACAAAGGATCAGTTGGAGTAATATTCATCTGTTAGACTACATTTCCTAGTGTTCTAGCCTCAGCCATATGGAACTCCTTCATTACACTATGGAAACTGCATGATTCATAAACATGGTGCCCCACGGTTCATGCTACCTTCAGGGATTGGTCAAATATTGACGTGTGAATGCTGGAATGCACAGGAAGAGCACCTGCTCCCAGTTTGTTTGTCTTGTGACCGTTCAGCTTTGCATCCCATTATTTGGGGTGAAAGGGGTTAATCATTGCCTTGTGGTGTTCCATTAAAACCCATTAGCTGACTATTCATGACAAACCTGTATATGAAAAATATACCAAGAACACTCATGCATTTCCTTTCCTCTAAGTAGACTAGTGTGCATCTACTTGCACTAGTCACTGCTCAACATACGTAGGGCACATTTCCAATGGGATTAGGTAGTAACCCCACATTCAAATTCTGTTTACACATTTTCTCAATATTAAGTGCATCATTTCCAGGTAAGTTTTGTCTCAGTTTCGAACACTGCACATTTAAATGGTTTTACATTGATGTGACTCGAATCAGGAGTGCTTCTACCTTGGTGCACAAAAATTTAAAATCATCATATATATGGATTGTGATCCCCTTCCCATATTTTTAGAACTCTCCTGATTGTCTCAGCTTTGTACTGCTTTACACCCGGATAGTCCTCAATATTTGCACTGTAAAGGAATCACCAACTAAACTAATACTATACAACCATGTGGTATATGAAATATATTATTATTGACGGTCAGCATCCTTTTGATCTCAGTGTAGAGAGGCACAGACACCAATAGTGAGGGCGAGAATCTTTAGATTGCTCAACAAAAAAACACGTTGGATGTTACATGGATTTTCCCACAAGTGCAGTGATACACTAAAGGTCACTTACCAAACACTGAACTGTATAATGTTACATTTATATTCTTTCCCTATATGTTTCTTTTAAGAAGAGGGATGCTCCTCACACCCTTAAATGAATCTACTGTATAATGTTATAATTACTATAGATCACAAGTCCTGATTTTGCTTACAAGTAGAGGGTCATGGCCCTGGTAAAAGCCCATTAACCTGACTAGGGGTCAGTTTTTTGGTGAGAAATATGTCAACTTTGTAGCAGGGTCGAATTATTTACCAGCATGTTTTAACGCTGTTCAACGGAGACCGGAATAAAGATTATAGTCTCCCAGTAGGCACTCCTAATGATCAATGACTCCCTTTTATTTACTTGATAGGACACCTTCACATTTTACTTGCATGTCTGAATATTGATTAAGGTAGGTAGACTACCTTGGTACACAGCTTAACTTATGTGAAAAGGAGCCATAGCCATATAATGAGCCATGCCAGCATCTGGGTGGGTGAGGGTTTTCCTCCTATTAAAAGAACATTCCTTGCAAGCTTGCCATTTTTGGTATAAGAGCATATAGTAAATACCTTACACTCCAGTTCATACTTCGAGAACTTGTTGGTGTATACTCATTGCACATAGTGTACCATTGCTGTATTATTCGAGGATGGCTGACAAGATTAGAATCATTGTGACAATATTTTGGATTTATAAAACTGATACAACATGAAGAGCATATTCCAAAATGACTGGCCAACACATTTAGGTCGCTGCATATTGTTTTTCATATATATGCATTTTTTGTATGTATACAAAATGAAACCTCACTCCAAAAATGCAGTTTGACAAGTTCAGGCTTTATTTCAGCTACCTGTAACTACATCGCCTGTGTGTAGGTATACCAATAATTCACATATTTTAGTCTAGACACATATTTTGTATTTACAGAAATCAGAAGCTGATATTAGAAGAAAAAGGCAGAGTTTCCACAATATATTTAAAAAAATTATGCTGTTTTGCATTACATGTGCAAAGGCTTTCCAAATTGGTAACACATTTTTTACAATATTGCTGCAACCCAGGATGATGCATTGCTATGGTCACTGCTTGATCTTCAATATGGCAACTAGTAATATTATCCTTGATCATATCAGACAAGATTACATTTGTTAGTAGCTCGGGGTGATTTTCATGGAACATAAGTAGATCTCCTTATAGAATTGCTGGGAGACCCCTTATGTATAGCATGATTATTTACTTAGAAAAAGAAAAAACTGTGTCTTATTCCAGTGGAGTAGTACAGCCAAACGTGCCAGGCCCCATTACCCGATTAGTGAGGTGTGGTACAGTGAGCACTTGATCTTTCTTCAACTTCCTTTTTTTTTTTCTCCACCTGTCTCAGGCTGTTACATATTTTTCAATGGAAATCTACCTGAAAAGAGTACAGTGGAAAAGGATTGACATGTTGCAATTGCTAGTTTTTATCCTACTTGGTCAGAAAGCAGACCAGTTAAACAGAACCTTCTTGCCCAAGCCTTCGGCAGTGGTATTGACAATATTTCAGATAGATTTATTAATACAGATGATAAAATTGGTATTTGCAAGCCAAAATACGCAAGTTCAGCAATGATCCTTCTCAAACGAGCGTGAATTATCATTCCAATATAAGCTTTAATTTATAGCAGAAATACCAACGCTTTACAGCAGTTTGTCAGTTCATGAAAATGCACATATTCTGTTTTCAAATTCACACTTTGCCTTTCAGATAAACTGCTTTCCAGTAAAAAAAAAACAAAAAAACAGCTCACTGTTTCCATGGACTAAGTATGATTATTGTACTTTTTTTTTCTTTTTTCTAGGTAGATACAGTTTTGGTCCTCAGTCATGATCTTTAAATAAATAAGATGAATGCTCTTCGTTAAGTTAAACCACATTTGTGCCCAGAACAGCCAGAATTATGAATGCTCCCTGTTCCAATTAGATACTTCGTTTTGTAATAAATTTGCCTTAAGTCAAAAATCAAATTTAACTAAAAAGGAAAAAAATAGCCAAAGAATGTATTACAAAAGAAGAAAATAGATTCCCCGTTCAGAATTTGTAGGTTATGACCAAAAAAAACTTCACTGAAATCAATAAAATAAATATTCTCACCCTATATCGTAAATCAGAAACATGGGAAAGCATTTCTGTCTGTCTTTTTGATATCTAACCAAGATCAACGCATCAAACAGTGACACCAGTAGGGCATGTGGTGGGACTGAATTGGGGAAAGGTTTATCCCAGTCAAAGTTTTGTCGTTTGCAATTGGAAACAAGCTTTAGAGGCCTCATTACATAGAGTGTAAAATGCTTATGACTGACAGAAACCTGATACCAGGGCATCCTACATGGGGGAAAAACACCTAAGGTTGGTTAATTTGTGCACTTTCTGGTTCTCAGTCTGAGTTAGAGAGTTGAGCTAAGCGTGGTTCCGGGTGATATCTTAAGCCTTAAACTGAGCACTTTCTGTTTTCTATTGGCAGCAGCTTATCAGTGTAGCCCAGCATTGCAGAAAAAGTGTGTATTGTCTAATAGTGTGCTGTTTTCAGACATCAGAAAATTCTGCACTTCCTGTACATTTCTTTTAGAAAGATCTTAGTATCTAAAATAACGTTTCGTAATATTTGATCTCCTTTTTTACTGCATCACTGATAAAATAAATACATGGTTTACACAGACTTGGGGTGTTGAGTTTAGAAGGTTTAGAGAAAATGCCCCCAAAAACTGTTCTACGATCAGGCACCTACAACTTGGATCAGTCAATGACTGTGTCCTTCTCTTCAAGTCATGTTCTAGGGCTTGATGAATGGTACAAGCTTGAAAACTGGTAGCTATCTTTAATACAGTCTGTCCAAGTGCCACTCTCCCAACATTATGTTCTAGTCGTTTAAAAAAAGTGTTTCCAACTTGGCAGGCACGCACACACCCCGCCCAACCTGGTGGTACTGAACTAATAACGTAGATTTCAATGTGGCAGCTGTCATTTGACACCTATCAGTGTCAACTTGGTAACATTGTGCAATACATGTTTGTGTCGAATGCTCCTAATACTCTGACGTCCTCGAGCCAGCGAAACAACACGGGCAGATGCTCTTTTTCCAAAATTGTGTGTGGAACGTTTGATGTCAAATGGCTATGTTTAGTAGTTTAAAATGTATCAACAATGATTTTATGTGCTCTGCTCTGCAAAGTAACGTGCCTAAACATATTGCACTATGTTCTGTTTTCACGAGTCAGGGATGTTCATTTTCCTTTTCAGCAAATTCTAAATCACATTTTGGATGACATTGAATTTTTTATAATCAAACTTCAGAAAGCTGCTGAGGCGTATTCTGATCTTTCAAAAAGAAAAAAATTCAAGAAAAATAAAAAGAAAGGGCCTGGAGGTGAGTGCTTTTTAAGATATACGTTTTGTTCCAGGGATAATGCTTTATGAATACATTTTAAATCATGCTGCAATGTACTTTTCAGTTTCTACTAGAAAGAGCTATAATGAAAGTCGGCCCACTTTCCCTCTTGCTAGTCTCATTATGCATTATCAGTCAAAGGTGAACAGTTGATATGCTACAGCATACTGAATAACCAATTTTCTTGTTTGCTCATCAGAGGGTGTTCTGACTCTTCGTGCAAAACCACCACCCCAAGAAGAATTTATAGATTGCTTTCAAAAGTTCAAACATGGATTCAATCTTTTGGTAAGCTTAATGTGGAGACTCTATTTTAAGATCCTTTTCGACACTCACATTTTAGAAACATGCATTTTTTTTTATCTGAGGCAGTGATTTAAAAGCATTAGAGTGACACTGGTTTATATTTTAACATTTATACCTTGGGTGAGTGCTGAAGGAAGCACGTCTAGTTAAAACCCCTTTGACATGATTGTAATGAGTAGGTGTTGTTCCATGTGTGATCTTTGCTTGATGAAGACTAATTTAATTTGTTGGGAGACACAAACAGATAAAGTGATTCACGTTCACCACTGTAATGAGAAGCATCCTTTCTATTATTACATCCATATCAAGTCCTATCAAACCACACTTTAAAGTTGTCATATCATTTATACGTCCTACACCAAGGAATTCACTGTACTATTAGTTTTGAGACTTAAATAACTATGGGTTACACACATCCTCGCAGCTTTGTTTGTGTGACGCACACCTTTTATACAGACCAAATTGCCATTTCCTTATGTCTGTTTTCAGGTCATGGGAATATCATACTTGTATGGCACCTTTTATTCTTTACTATAATGACGGCCAAGTGAAATAAACTCAAGTAATTGACACTTTTCTTTTGATTGCTAGTTGCCATAAGATCCACAAATCTGTCTTCAACATCGTTGTCAATCTTGAGGAATAAGTTAATAGTTTTAGCCCTTGTTTTTATAGATCGGGGTTTTGACAATGTATTTATCGAATGTACCTATAAGTTAACATATAACTTGATTGGGCTTTAGGTCCACCCTTTTCAAACATTTGTTTTCGTCTACCAGCCTATTTCTCCGATTGGCTTGAGGCTTTGTCAATCATGTCTTGTCTCAACCCAGAGGAATATTTGTCTCTTGGCTAATGCTGTTGGCTCCTTGAACGTTTCTACTGTCTGATCGTTTCTACTGGCTTCCTTAAGTGTGTTGCTTTGCTGCTAATCTGTCCCTCATTCCTGTTCCCATCTGCCCTTCCCTCAGTCCCCGGGGTGCTTGGTTTCCTCCACATCCCACCTCATCATATCTCCGTCCATCCTCTCCCGTTAACTGTGCACTGTTCTTTTGCTTTGCCCATTCTTCGTGGTGGCTTCTTAAAAATGTCACTAGGACTGGATGTTTATGTATTGATTTTTCTTTTCATAAAAACGAAATGTGGGCTACACACAAGGCTCCCTTGCCTTCAATACAGTAGTCCTTTTGTTTGTTTGTCAAAAGTGTCTGATGGCAATATATGTTGTCTAATTGTTTTTTACAATTGTGATGGTATTGTATGCTGAAAGACTTCAATAACATCTACCTTTTATTCACCTTCTGGCTTCAATGTGCTTATGCTGCAGTTGCTTACATAATACACCTATTGCTTTGTCTGTGCTTTTAATCTTTTGTTTTCATTTTAGCAAGATGCAAAGGGTAGATATACACAGCAATTAAATCAAATTCAATAAACATTTCAGACATACACCAATAGTACATAGGAATTCTTTCCACAACAACAAATACAGGAGAGACATGTAGGAATAATAATAAACATTTGTCAACCTTTAACAGTTGCAGGATGTCTCCATTTAGTTTGCATTTGTGCTGGCCCTTGCCATTAGGCACACCTTTATCAAATGTAGTTTCAATAGTTTTTATTAGTTTTCAATAAGAAATGCAGCATAAGAATCACATACCCACCGGGAAACTCAGTATAATTTCCACCCCAAAGTGCCTGTGCCAAAGCTCTCACCCTCCTTGTAGGAGGCTGGACTGGCTTGTAGTGAGTACCTAGGGGTACTTGCACCTTGCAGCAGGCCCAGTTATCCCTTATTAGTGTATAGGGTGTCTAGCAGCATAGGCTGATAGATAATGGTAGCTTAGCAGAGCAGCTTAGGCTGAACTAGGAGACGAGTGAAGCTCCTACAGTACCACTTAGTGTCATATGCACAATATCATAAGAAAACACAATACACAGATATACTAAAAATAAAGGTACTTTATTTTTATGACAATATGCCAAAGTATCTCAGAGTGTACCCTCAGTATGAGGATAGCAAATATACACAAGATATATATACACACTACCAAAAATATACAGTATAGTCTTAGAAAACAGTGCAAACACTGTATAGTTACAATAGGATGCAATGGAGACACATAGGAATAGGGGCAACACAAACCATATACTCCAAAAGTGGAATGCGAACCACGAATGCACCCCAAACCTATGTGACCTTGTAGAGGGTCGCTGGGACTATTAGAAAATAGTAAGGGTTAGAAAAATAGCCCACCCCAAGACCCTGAAAAGTGAGTGCAAAGTGCACTAAAGTTCCCCAAAGGACATAGAAGTCGTGATAGGGGAATTCTGCAGGAAAGACACAAACCAGCAATGCAACAACTATGGATTTCCAGTCGAGGGTACCTGTGGAACAAGGGGACCAAGTCCAAAAGTCACAAGCAAGTCGGAGATGGGCAGATGCCCAGGAAATGCCAGCTGCGGGTGCAAAGAAGCTGCTACTGGACTGTAGAAGCTTAGGTTTCTGCAGGAACGCCAAGGGCTAGAGACTTCCCCTTTGGAGGACGGATCCCTCACGCCGTGGAGAGTCGTGCAGAAGTGTTTTCCCGCCGAAAGACCGCCAACAAGCCTTGCTAGCTGCAAATCGTGCGGCAAGGGTTTTTGTATGCTGCTGTGGCCCAGGAGGGACCAGGATGTCGCAAATTGCGTCAGGAGACAGAGGGGACGTCGAGCAAGACAAGGAGCCCTCTCAGCAGCAGGTAGCACCCGGAGAAGTGCCAGAAACAGGCACTACGAGGATGCGTGAAACTGTGCTCACCCGAAGTCGCACAAAGGAGTCCCACGTCGCCGGAGAACAACTTAGGAGGTCGTGCAATGCAGGTTAGAGTGCCGTGGACCCAGGCTGGACTGTGCACAAAGGATTTCCGCCGGAAGTGCACGGAGGCCGGAGTAGCTGCAAAAGTCGCGGTTCCCAGCAATGCAGTCTGGCGTGGGGAGGCAAGGACTTACCTCCACCAAACTTGGACTGAAGAGTCACTGGACTGTGGGAGTCACTTGGACAGAGTTGCTGGATTCAAGGGACCTCGCTCGTCGTGCTGAGAGGAGACCCAGGGTACTGGTGATGCAGTTCTTTGGTGCCTGCGGTTGCAGGGGGACGATTCCGTCGACCCACGGGAGATTTCTTCGGAGCTTCTAGTGCAGAGAGGAGGCAGACTACCCCCACAGCATGCACCACCAGGAAAACAGTCGAGAAGGCGGCAGGATCAGCGTTACAGAGTTGCAGTAGTCGTCTTTGCTACTTTGTTGCAGTTTTGCAGGCTTCCAGCGCGGTCAGCAGTCGATTCCTTGGCAGAAGGTGAAGAGAGAGATGCAGAGGAACTCGGATGAGCTCTTGCATTCGTTATCTAAAGTTTCCCCAGAGACAGAGACCCTAAATAGCCAGAAAAGAGGGTTTGGCTACCTAGGAGAGAGGATAGGCTAGCAACACCTGAAGGAGCCTATCAGAAGGAGTCTCTGACGTCACCTGGTGGCACTGGCCACTCAGAGCAGTCCAGTGTGCCAGCAGCACCTCTGTTTCCAAGATGGCAGAGGTCTGGAGCACACTGGAGGAGCTCTGGGCACCGACCAGGGGAGGTACAGGTCAGGGGAGTGGTCACTCCCCTTTCCTTTGTCCAGTTTCGCGCCAGAGCAGGGCTAAGGGGTCCCTGGACCGGTGTAGACTGGCTTATGCAGAAATGGGCACCAAATGTGCCCATGAAAGCATTTCCAGAGGCTGGGGGAGGCTACTCCTCCCCTGCCTTCACACCATTTTCCAAAGGGAGAGGGTGTAACACCCTCTCTCAGAGGAAGTCCTTTGTTCTGCCATCCTGGGCCAGGCCTGGCTGGACCCCAGGAGGGCAGAAGCCTGTCTGAGGGGTTGGCAGCAGCAGCAGCTGCAGTGAAACCCCAGGAAAGGCAGTTTGGCAGTACCAGGGTCTGTGCTACAGACCACTGGGATCATGGGATTGTGCCAACTATGCCAGGATGGCATAGAGGGGGCAATTCCATGATCATAGACATGTTACATGGCCATATTCGGAGTTACCATTGTGAAGCTACATATAGGTAGTGACCTATATGTAGTGCACTCGTGTAATGGTGTCCCCCGCACTATGTGGGGGCACCTTGGCTAGTGCCAGGGTGCCCTCACACTAAGTAACTTTGTACCTAGCCTTTACCAGGTAAAGGTTAGACATATAGGTGACTTATAAGTTACTTAAGTGCAGTGTAAAATGGCTGTGAAATAACGTGGATGTTATTTCACTCAGGCTGCAGTGGCAGGCCTGTGTAAGAATAGTCAGAGCTCCCTATGGGTGGCAAAAGAAATGCTGCAGCCCATAGGGATCTCCTGGAACCCCAATACCCTGGGTACCTCAGTACCATATACTAGGGAATTATAAGGGTGTTCCAGTAAGCCAATGTAAATTGGTAAAATTGGTCACTAGCCTGTTAGTGACAATTTGAAAGAAATGCGAGAGCATAACCACTGAGGTTCTGATTAGCAGAGCCTCAGTGAGACAGTTAGGCACCACACAGGGAACACATACATATAGGCCACAAACTTATGAGCACTGGGGTCCTGACTAGCAGGGTCCCAGTGACACATAACAAACATACTGAAAACATAGGGTTTTCACTATGAGCACTGGGCCCTGGCTAGCAGGATACCAGTGAGACAGTAAAAAACACCCTGACATACACTCACAAACAGGCCAAAAGTGGGGGTAATAAGGCTAGAAAGAGGCTACTTTCTCACACTCCTTCAGTCCATGTCCCACTTCCGGTCGCATGTTGTGTATAGGAATGCCCCAAGGATATCTCAGTCTTCTAGTTTCAGACCAAACGGCTATCCTTGCCCTGGAAACCTAATACTATCAACCTCTTGGTCCATTTTAGTTCTCTGTAGTCCTGGGTTATATGTACTAGGACCAGGTCCCATAGTCTGCAGAATTGTTACTCTTGCCCATTACGCAGTATTGCCAGCTTCTCAAAGCCCAACAGTTGCCATAGCTGATGTATGCAAAGGTCTGTCATGGGACACTGATTTTCCCCCCGGAGGATGAGGCAATCTTATCAAATGTATATTTTGACCGAAAGCTTGGCCCTAATTGTGCCTCGGATTAGGTGTGTAGGCTGTGTGCATATTGATAGCTTCTATTCTTCTATATAGGATGTGATCTCCTATACTCCTGTATATGTCTGCAGGAGCCTGGAAAATTGTGGCGTTGCTTCACACTGATGAGTATTTTTATTGACTTAGTGAGTGTATATTTATAGATGTATTTTACTGGCTGCATTAGCCACGGGGCTAAGGTGGTGCACCGACCTACCGGTTTTTTGTTTTTACTTACCAAGTGATGTAATATTCTTCACTGAGCTAACAAACCACACCTATCAGACCATTTGCAGATGCAAGTTGGAGGTTTCCCAGACGAGTTGCTGTAGGAGTCTGGCATTAGATGGGGATTTATGAGGTATTTTTCACCTCTCACTCTGCAAAGTCAGTTTCTGACACCATCCTAAAAGTTAGGATGTGGTTCCTCAAATTGCACAACTCAGTCCACTATTGATGGCTGGTACAGTACAAGTTGACCCTGTGCACATATTATGCATGAATATCAAGTGTGCATTTGCTGAGGTTCAAGGGAAAAGGTATTTTAGTTAATACTTTATTAAGCTATGCTATTTTGGAGATGCTGATTTGGGAATGTGGGGGGGGCTGTTGGACGATGAACATGGCAAGCTAAAGCAGAGGACGTTCAAAGTGATGTTCAATGTTTTATCATTTGGTTAGAGTATGTGAAGGTAATAGGGTGTTGGTGTTAAAATTAAGCCAGTCTGGATTTTAACCCAAGTGCATGTATTCTTAGTCTTTGGATAAAGAACCTGTTTTCTGCTGGGCAAGAGAGAATAAAATCTCAAATAAATTAGTTATGGATCATAAACCAAGTTCAAGACACTTCCGTTTCCGTTCCGATGAGTTAGAAACTCAGTAGAGGAACTTAAAACCGTGCAAGTTGATCATAGGTGACAGCAGATACCACCTTTGTAAGATGTGCCTTTGCATGTGTTAGGACAGAAGAATCCCATATTTCTGATTAAATCTACGTGTGTGTGTGTGTGTGTTTAACCAGTGTTAATCAGGTTTATTTGGCATTTTTTTTTATATTGCAAACTTGGGGCAAAGATAACATCTAAATATTTATATAACAGTACCATTTCTAGTTTTACCTTAAGAATGGTCTACTCAAAATGAGTTTTTTTTTTGCCTAGTGCAATTATTTTAGTTTTAAATGTGTTTAGTCTGTTTCATTCTTGGTGAATCTGCAAGTTACAAAACTGGCTCTGTTGCTTTATGGGTGTAATTTCAAGGCTGACCATATATTAGCTTACAAAAGAATTTTGACTGGGTCTGCATTTAGGTTTCGAGTAAACGGGGAAAAACAAAATGGGTACCAACACACTGATTAAGTCTGTTATTTGCAAAACCATTTGTAGTGTTCTGGGCGCTTTGCTTTGCCTTGTGCAGCCGTGGTTCTGAATGCGATGTGGACAGCGATTCAAGCCTTTGCAACTAATCCAGTCAGCGCAGCACAGGAGATGCATCAGTTCTGATGGATCCACAGAGGCTAGTAAAGCACCTTAACCCAACTTCCAATGGTCCAGAACTGGAGTGGCACAACTTGGCAAGGTAGACTCACAGATGACAGAGTCCAGGTGTAGCTGCAAGGTTTTAGGAGCCTCCTTTCCTTAAGAACAGTTAGCCCTTGGTGTCACTCTGGTGTTCTGGGTTCAGGAGATGTAGGTCCAGTCCTTCTCTTCCAGGAAGGAGGCCAGCAGGCAGCATGTCAGCACAGCAAAACACAGCACAGCAAGTCAGCAGAGTGCAGTCTAACAGACTACCAGTCCATCCTGCAGCACTGCAGTCCTTCATGACAGAGTCTCCAGAGATCCACATGTGTTATGAAGAGTTGGTGTCTAATATCCAGTATCTGTACCCAGTTGTGAATTTGAAGTGTTAGTAAGAAGCTTCTTGAGGTTTGCCTTTGAAGTCCCCAGGCATCCTGTCCTGTCTTCCTTGTCCTGGTTCGAGACTAACCACAGGAGGTATGTGGCCCTTTGTGTTGAGGCAGGACACAGACTATTCATGTGTAAGTGAGGCTGTGTCCAGCTCCTCCCTCCCATCCTGCCATTGATGCCCCATGCAGGCACACCTAAGCTTCCTTTTGTGTGTGGTTGTCTAGGAGGAATACACAAAGCCTAACTGTCAACTACACCCTGTCATGTGACCAGGGACAGGCTACACGAACGAAGTGACTAAGGCAGGAAAATGCCAATGTCCTACAAGTGGCATTTTCAGAATTGTAATATAGGTTTCGACTTCACCATAATTTAGGATTTTAAATCGGGATTTCAGAGACACCAAACATGAACTGCTGACATATTCCCATTTGTAATAATTCATATATGTAATAAGGTAATCCAAATGCCAACCTATGGGATAGGTAGGCCTTTCACTAGTAGTAAAAAAAACACATTTTCCCTTCTAGGACATGTAAAACTTAAAAGTACATGTCCTACGTTTTAAATGTATTGTACCCTACCCTCGAGGCTGTACAGGGTGTTCCATGTATTAAAAAGGATGGCTAGGACCTGGCAAACATTTTATTTTGTCAGGTCAAAATGGCAGTTTAAAACTGTACCCACACAGGCTGTAACGGCAGGCCTGAGACATGTTAGAGGGCTATTTAGGTTGGTGCCACAATGAGTGCTGCAGGTCCACTAGTAGCATTTAATTTACAGGTGCTGGGTATGTATAGTGGCACTTAACTAGACGTATGAGTAAATTACATATGCCAATCGAGGTTAAGCCAATGTTACCGTATTTTAATGAGTGAGCACATGCACTTTAGCATTGGTTAGCAGTGTTATAGTGCGTAGAATTCTAAGGTTAGCAAAAATGGAGGAGGAAAGCATAAAGTTGGGGGAAGACCCACCCTCTGGCTGATGGGTCCAGCAGTTCGGCGGCTAAAGTCCTACTTCGAGCTTCCCAGTTTGGAGGTAAATGCTAATCTGCTCATTGAAGTTCTCCAACTGGGACAAACATCTTCTAAGGCTCTTCTGCCATTCACTGCGGCAGTTACAGATACCTTGTTGGAATTCTGGGTGGGCCAAGCCTTGCTCTGGCTCTCATTTAACAGACAAATAGGGAAACACCATCACCCTACCATGGACAACCCTGCATTTCTCTTTTAGCATGTTCACCTGCATTTTTTCTGACTGATACTGATGGTAACTGACTCTGACTGTGCCCTGGGCGTAGAGCGAGTGTTCTGATCAAAAGTTACATGGTAATGTGGTACAATTTCAATTGACAGTGACAGACTCCTGTAAGTTCCTAGTATATAATAGGGCAATGGAGATTCAAACTTTCTATATGTCCCTGGTATATAATTAGGCAGCGAGGTTAAGAGGCCCAGTAAATTTCCCGCACTGGAGTGTGCACTGCTGTGTTGCCTGTTGTCATTTTTAAAGGTAGCCCTCCATTGCAAATGGTTTTAAAAAGTACAATGCATGCAAATTTGACTTTGGAATTAAAGGTACTTCCATAGTGATAATACACCTTATTTTTTTATGTCACCCATAAGGTCTCCCCTAGGTGCCCCATGGGTGGGGTGACATGTGCCTATAAGCAAGAACGTTATAAAAGGTGTTTTATATGCCCTGGTGAGGAAAAAAGCTATCCATTTCATTTTTCCCCATTTTAGATACTTAGCTCCGTAGGATAACATTGGAATATGTCATATGAGCATAAATATTACTAGGAAGGTGCTAAATTTGTCATTCAAGGGCTCAAAAGTTTGGCAATGATAAATTCAACAACTTGCCACTGTTGAATTTATTATACCTAATACAGAAGAGAAGTTATACAACCTTCTTTTCTGTAAGCCAAAATCCAGCCTACTAGTGGCCTTTTCTGATAGGTCAGCTTAACAAGATTAGCCAGGCTGTTTTGATGAGGTGATGATTGGCCTATATAGAACAGATAATTTCTGAGGGAGGGAGCTCTGCAACTGTAGGGCTTAGGCCAGGAAGGGGGCTGGGTAAATCAAACTGGGCTTCAAGGAGAGCTAGGAATGCCAGCCAGGCCTTCCCCCTCTCCCTGTACCCCTCAGACAGATGACAGGCCCAGGAAAGGAATTTGCAGAGGTTCTGAAGGGGACTGTTAATGGTAATGAGCCACACCAGTAGGTTAGTTTAGCCAGATCCTACTCTGCTGGAGAGAAATCATCCATCTTGGATTTTAAAGTGCAGTACTTTGTGGGACAAGAAAATACCACACTTGAGAGGAAGCTGCCATTCTTTTGGGTGGCACCCTGCATCTCATTGGACAGGGGTGCCCTCCTGCTTGATCCCCAAGATGATTGAATGAATATGTCTGAGCTGCATTGCAACTCAGATCTTCTGCATGAAACCACAAAGAGGAGGACTGCTCTGTTGGAACCCTGGTCTGCAACCCACAGGACTTCACTCTGAAGGATGCTCCAGTTGCACCCTGGAACAACAGCCTTAAGGACTTTTCCTTACTTCAAAAAAGGACTAAGGAGTATACTCCATGATAGCAAACAGGTTAACAGAGCTTGCCTCCACCAGTCGTCACAGAAGTCCCCAACCTGGAGTGTGTCCAGTGGACTTTTAAGGATTTGGCCAAGTGAATTGTGAGAATTGTGGGTCAAACTTCCTAGAACTGAATCAGCCTCTAGACCCTTGGATTAATGTGTGTGGACACTTTGAACCATCAAGAGGAACTTCACGAAGAACAACCAGAAGTTTGAAATAACTTTTGGAAAAAGCTGCATATGGTGTCTGTCAAGCCGCTGTTGTAAAACTGCGACCCGCCCTGAATTTCAGGTTCATCCTTCTGAAGCTCCAGAGCTTTCCCCATCAATGAGGCTTTCAGGAGTTGACCGGGGCTGTGCAAAATCTCAAGCCGATGACGGTGCATCGGATTCCGGCCTGACGAGAAGGCTCGCATGATAAGAGAAAAAGTTCCAGAAAAATGACTTAAGTGCAAAGGTAAAACTTTAATCGAGGCCTCCCACTCAGTGTATACAAGCAGGTCTCCATCGGCCTCAAATTGTGACTTAGTCCCGGTCTAGCTCAACCAGATGTCTCTGGTTGGGGCTATTGATTTCTAAGCACTAGAAAGCACAATTTTTGAGTTAACCTTTAAATATTTATCTCTGGTTCCCTGTATTAGATTTTTGTTGTTTTTGTGTTATTTTAAAGATAAAAATAGTCCCTACTTTTATAAATTGGTGTGGGAGCTTTGTATGTTGTGTCTCACCTATTTCCTCGGTTGGTGTATTTAAATGAGATACATATCTGTCTCCTAACTTATGCCTGCCTGCCTTTGCCAAGCTACCAGGGGTTTAGCCAGGGGCTAGTGTTTTGAGACCGTTACTGGACCTAACATTGTGTTGGTGGCCTTATAGCTAGTGGTAGGTGTGTTCTTACCTTACCTTTCAACAGCACCCTTCCCCTGAACATTTAGTAGTGCAGGTGTCGACAAGCAGATCTTATCCCAACACTTAACCACCTACTCCTCTCGATAGGGAGTCCTATCGGGTGGAGGCATTTGGGAAGCAAGTTGTCTCTTTCACTAGGCTGGCTCCCCATTCATTAAATGCCAGCTGCCTCCTGGGACCCTAGTCCATGCCATTTGGGACTCACTGGCTCAAGTCCGACCTCAAGATCTCTGACCTGTCCTTGCCCAGGCCTCCTAAGACAGTTGTAGAGTTCACGATTCATTGTAGCTTGAACAACACCGATTCTGTTGGGTGAGCCATTGGCACCAGTGATGCCATTCGCCGCCATGAATAGCTGCAGTTTGACAGGACTCACCTATTTAGGCACTAGGCAGATTCCACTTCAGAGCAATTTAAAAAGAGCAGGACTACTGTACACTGTCTGGGCTTATCTGACCTGCCTTGCCAACTGCACTCACCTTACCGCTCCTTTTGCAAATTTGGTCAGGCTGCGTCCTACCACCAGCCTGTCCCGCCTCAGCACGGTACCTAGCCATTTTGCGTATGAGGCTGTGGTGATCACCACCCCACAGCCAGGGTCAATGGGCTATTCAGTCCACAGCCCAGCTGCAACCCCACCTGCTAAACCTCTTTAGCATGCCCTTAGGGTAGCACAGCACCTGGTGGGAGGCAGGAGCCAACAATTGTTCTCAGGTTGGCAAGCTATACATCAGACAGGTGGATCCTGTAGATTGTCTGCAGGGGGATATGCCTTGCAGTCGAAGGTGCTTCTCTGAAGCACCTTCGACTGTCCCCCTCAGCAGCTGACTGAGAAGCATCTCTCTATTTTGCATCAGGAAGTGCATGCCCTTTTGGCCAAAGGGACTGTTGAGAGGGTACCAGCGCCAGAAGTTGGACGTGATTGTTACTCTAATTTCTGGTGCCGAAGAAGAATGGAGGGCTTCGGCCTATTCTAGACCTGCACCCACTCAAAGCTTCCTCCAAAAAGAGAAATGCTCATCATGGCCTAGGTTGCATGCCCAAGACCCTGGAGACTAGAGGATGGTGTTGATTCTGCAGGATTCCTATTTCCATATACTCGTCTTCCTGGCTCATCAGCGCTACCTGAGGTTTGTGGTGGGATTGAAGCATTTTCAGTTTGCTGTGTTCCCCTTTGGCCTCACCAAGGCTCCATTGAGTATTCACAAAGGTGATAGTAGTGATAGCACACCATTGGAGGTCAGGGCTGCCACTCTTCCCCTACCTCTACAACTGGCTTTTGAAGGCAGGCTCAACCCAGACGGTTATCAACCACCTCGAGGCTATGGCAAACTTGCTGTCATCTTCGGGGTTCACTGTTAACATGCCAAAGTCACACCTGACTCCTTCACAGATGCTCCATTTTATCTGGGCCAATTTGGACATGGTTGGGTTTTGTGCCTTTTGCTCCCTCTGCATGCATACACGCTCTGTAGTGGGAACTGAAGTCTCAGTGGATTCAACTTCAAGGGGACCTCTCCAGCAACGTTTCGGTTTTGGAGGAGACCGCAAAAGATCTGCACTGGTGGTTATTGGACCACTGTTGGATCAGAGGAAGTTTCCTCTCCCTTCTCCACCCAGACCTGACAGTGATAACCGATGCATTGCTTTGGAGTTAGGGTGGCCATTCTGAGAGGTAGAGAGCAGAGGCCTCTGATCTCTGGCAGAGTCTGGACTCCATATCATCCTCCTGGAGCTGACAGTCAGTTTAACATTGAAAATCTTCCTTCCCTCCATCAAGGGGAGGTTGGCACAGGTGAAAATGAACGACACCACGGCCATGTGGTACTACAAGTAACAGGGTGGGGTAGGGTCACGGACCCTGTGCCATGAGACCCTGTGCCTCTGGAATTAATTTGACCACTATGACATTTTCCTGATGGTAAAACACATGGCAGAATCTTTGAATGCCGTGGGCAGGCGAACTCAGCCACCCACACCTAGAGGGTGCATCCAGAGGTGGCACAAGGTGTCTTCCGTGCATGGGGAGAACGTTGGCTTAATATCCGTGCAACTGCTGAGAGAGTGCAATATCAGCACTTTTGGACATTGGAGTTTCCAAGGCACCTTTTGATCAAAGATGCGTTCCACTTTGAGTGGCACTTGAAACTCCTATATGCCTTTCTACCAACACCAATACCACACCTGCCTTGAGTTTTCAAGGAGATCAGGACCAACTGGGCCTAAGTCATCCTAGTGGCTCTGGATTTAGCACAGAGAGTATGGTATATGGAAATCCTTAGCTTGATCATCTGTCCTCTGATCAGGCTGCCCCTCTCGGAGGATCTTCTTTTGCAGAAGCAAGGCTGAGTTCTCTACCCTGGCCTTTGCAATCTCCAGCTTCATAGCTGGAGATTGAGCCGAGATAGCTAAACTCCTTCGACCTTCCTCCAGAGTGGTTGATGTCAACTTGGTAGCCAGGAGTCCCTTGATGAAAACTCTTCACTACTGTTTTTGGGACAGATTTATAGCTTGGTATTTCACTCACCTGACACCCCTTTCTGGAAGAGTTGTCTGACATTTTGCTATTTATTTTGACCCTTGCCCGGCAAAGCTTTGCTCTGAGCACTGTTGAGGGGTATCTTTTGGCACTTCTTTTCTGCAGTGGCTGGCTCAGTATTCGTTTAATTTTTCAGTTGTACTGCATTTTTTTAAGAGATACATTTTTTCCTCCCTTCACCTTTGTCATGCTACAGTGGGATCTTAATTTGATCCTTACGTTTCTGATGTGTACTTTCTTTGAGCTGCTACACCGCTGCTCGTATTGGCTTCTCACGCCCAAGACAGTGTTCCTCGCCGCCTATACATCATTGTGGCAGGTGAATGATCTTCAAGTTTCCTCGGTTACCCTGCCATACACCACCTTTTTTCAATAGAAACTGGTTATGTGGATGTGAGTATCCTTCCTACCAAAAATTATGATGCTGTTCCATATCCATCAAGCCATCAACTTTCCAGCATTCTCTGCTCCACCTCACCCCCTCAAAGGAGAGACTTCATCTCTCGGACCCCAAGAGAGCACTGAGCTTTTACATAACTAGTACTATAAAACACCTGTTCGATGATCAGCTCTTTAGGGGGTACTTAGGAGCAGCAAAAAAAAAAGGCAAGGCTGTGCAGTGCTCCCACTGGACCATGTTCTGCATTATCCTCTACTGCACATTAGCTAAAAAGTAGCCCACTAAATGACTGTCTTCTCATTCTACCATGAACAAAACTGCCAGCACTGCATTAGCATGTGGACTCCATATCCTAGACATTTGCCAGGCAGCTATGTTGCTGTCCCTCCATATGTTCACAAAGCACTTTTTTCTGGGTAGTCAGGTCTGCTTAGAAGGGCATTTTGCCCTCTCGTTTACAGGACTTTCTTGTATGAGTCCATTCTCAGACCCTCCTTCAGTTTAGGTACTGCTTTAGTACCTATTCAAAATGTGAGAAATCTGCGGCTAGAAGTCTTTTTCAGATGAATACGTTACTTACCTTCAGTAACGCTTTTTCTGGTAGAGACTGTCTAGCTGTAGATTCCTCATTGGAATCTCTCTGTTTTGTGAGTGGACTCTACCCTTTAATAAGATCCCAATCTAGGAGTCTCCATACTAGTCGCATCAATTTGCTTTTGAGGCTGTGTGTCTGGAGACGCGGCCGCACTTGAAAGCAGCATGCCAGAGTGATCTTCATTTCAAGAGTGGAAAAAAGTCTATGCAGAGCCACACAGTGCTGCTTACTGGCATACAGAAATACTACTATATTGTTTCCTGATTTAGTCTGACGCTTTGGCAATATTCAAAAGGTGAGCAATCTGTGGATTACCAAAGATACGTAACTTGCTCATTTGGTCTATATCAATTCCATACCCTCCTAATAGTAATCTGAATACATATTCCAAGCAGTAGCGAATCACAATGGTGGAGCCTTGTATGTTATTGTTTTTACACATGAGCAGCAGAACATGAAGTTACGTTTACAAATTTAGATAGAATTGATTGATAAATTAATCATTTTTCTTGATGCTGTTTTCAGATGTTTCAATAGCGCCTGCTTAAGAGATGCGTCCAAAGATTAGTTGGACTAGTGTCACAATTGGTCTAGAATGGGGAAAAATTAAGTTAGGCTCTCTCCATTTGTTTAATATTCCTATATGGTGTGGGTGGATTGAACTCAAGAATTTCTTGATTTATCATGTATCCCAATTTCAGCATTTGGTGCACTGGCCTGAAGACTGGATCATTTGTATGTGTAGTGTACAGACTCAATTATAGATTTTGAGATGGACTTGATGAACATTTCTGAGGTTGGGGATGCATTTACCTTGATAACTTTAAACTTTTTAAGAGCATTGGAATGTTGGGATCTCCATTGTTGACAATGGACTGCCCTGGATTTTTAATGGCTCGGTAGAAGCCCGATGCTCCAACATTCCAATGTTATCAGATTCCCAGCTGGTGCTGTGAACTAAGGCCTCACGGAGCCCGAGAGAATTTCAATCCCCTCGGGCTACCTGAGGCCTTTGTTTTATTTATTAGAACATTCTGTCCTGTAGTGTTGGAATCTTCTAATAGCCTTATAGACCTTCATAGCTGGGCTATACCGACATTAAACTCCCACTCCCTTATTAAACCTTGGAGCGACTCTTTAATGATCGGTATATCCCGCTACGGCAAGCTATAAGGCTATATTATAAAATTGGAATGTTGGGAGTTCTATTGAAAAAAAGCAGAGTGCCCAGAGCTTTTAATGGCTAGTAAAAGCCTGTAACTTCAACAATCCGATGATTTTCACACAGCAGCAGCTGTGAACTAGAGGCCTTACAGAGCCCAAAGGGATTCCAGTCCCCTCGGGCTCTGTGAGGCCTTTGTTTTACTTATTAGAACATTCTACCCTCTATTGGCGGAATGTTCTAATGAACTTATAGCCCTCCATAGCTCGGCTGTACCGGCCCTTGTTAAACTCTGGCTGGTATAGCCCCCCCCCATAGCGGGCTGTAAGACTATAATATTAACTGCAACATTTGGAATATGGGTAAAAACAGTGTCTCGTATGCACTAAAATGTCAGCAGCAGGCAGGGGAGGGAATATTGTTTTGCATGAAGTTCCACAGTCAGTCAAAACACCATTCAGGCCAGTAATTACAAACATGGATGATGGCAGGGTGAAAATGTCTGCTTTGTGTACAGTTGGGCTGACCAACCAACCACCTACTAATACGAATGAACCAAGAATGAGGCTGAAGTAGAAGAGTTACCTCAGTGCGTCTTTCATGGATGGAAGAACTGGGAATTATTCTGAGGCATCTGGCATCATTTCAGACATCACTCCATTCATGCTGATTCAGTTCATGTTTGGACCAGTGGGCTGTAGCTGTCTGTTGACTGCACCTTTTCAGGAGACATTAGTATTTGTGTTTACACTTTTCTCGCCATTCCCTGAGGTGGTTCAATTTTGACATGAAAAGACCGTTTAAACTGGATAATGGCAGAGGAGGAGCTGAGAAGAAATGGTGCACGTTCAGAGAAACGAATTCATTTGACATGGGTTGAATATTTTGACAAAATGAGTTCTCTGTGAGCATCGTTCACATTTCTTTGCCTAAATAAATTATTTCAGTGCTAGAAAGCAAATACTTAAGCTCTACTATCAGCTGTGTCCATTTACAATAGCTGGTGGTAGTCTTAATGGCTGGCCTGCAATTTGTACCTGCATGTTGGTTGTCCAAGGTGTAGTAGGATGGATGAGTTTGTTTTTTATAATCCTTTGTGTTTATTCATGGTTGAAAAACATTAACACATGGAAAAACATTAATCTCGGTAGTGCCAGTATTAATAAAATTTTATGATTCCAAAAATATGTTGTCAGAAAGAAATATGGGCTGGAGCTAGAAACCATGAATGTAGGGGCCATGGAGGGCAAGGAACCTTCCCCGAGTCCCTAAATAAAAGATTGCAATTATAATCCACAAGCTATTCAAAGTATAGTATAATTATCAGGTACAAAATTACTGCATCAGTATAAGTTTCCCCCTTCAAATGTTTTTTAACTAGAATTTGCACATGGTTTATCTTTTTCTGAAGGGTTTAACTTTTCACACTTCACCATGTTTTTCCTGGTGAAACGTGAACATAGAAATTCAACAAATGTGTAAATTTTATCATGCAAAGTGTAATCTACTTCAGACATTCTTGGACATTCTACCATTTGCACCAAAATTGTCTCTATACCTGAATTTACATGTGGTCTATAAGGATCCAAGCAGTCAATGTACCCTGTAAATATATTTTTATATTTCTGGTATTATTTTTGCAATAAAGGCATACTGTGTTTTGGGAAGTGAAACGTTGTCTCCCTTAAAGTGCATATCATCCCAAAATCATCATAAATCGTTTGTCAGACAATATTATGTATAATGGATGATTTTTTATATTTAAGCCTATTTGAATGTTGTGCATTTACCCTGTCCTTTTACAAAACAGAACTGTGTGCATTTCTTCATACATACTTGTTTCTCTGTTGCAGGCCAAATTAAAGACTCACATACAGAACCCAAGTGCATCAGAATTAATTCATTTTCTGTTTGCACCACTGGAAATGGTAAGACAACAGCGTTTTTGTTTTTTCTTGAGTAGGAACAAGGAATTATTTTTGACATGAGTGTTATGGTATTGCTATTATATAGTTTGGGGTGTTTATTATGCATGTCACATGCACCTCATAAAATGTGCACTCCAGTGGCAAGTCCCTAGCATATCTGCATACTTATCACCTAGACCTGACTGTGGGAGCATAACCCTTGTGATTAACCCTGGCCTAAGGAAAAATAGAGTTTTGTGTTTGTAAAATTATGTACTTTTTATGCTGCTTGTCATATAAAATCTAAATTGGCTAGGTTAATTACACATAGTTCCAGAATAATACTGTTTGAATGAAAAAGAGAAAAATATTTTATGGGTTGGTTTTGTGCCAGACCAATATTTTTTTGAACACACACCACAGGTATGTAATCATGTTCCAATACAAACAGTAGTAATTCCAACAACCACATGGGTGTTCTCTAATTAGACATCGATCCATTGTTTCTAAACATCTGCTAGGGTGAATTGTATCATTTGTACATGCTTTTCATTCATCTAACCTTTTAAAGTACGCAGTAGCCTACGGTGTTTCAGTATAAATAAAGGTTGTACACAGTGAAGGTAAAGATTCCGGATGTTGTGAAAATTACAGTCTAAGTTCTTTGTAGAACTAAGACTATTAAATTGTAACTAAAGTATGAAGAATTTCACAGTTCATTTCATAAATTGATTGGCTGAGGAAGATCAATCTAGTGTTACCTAAAATTGGTATAACCTTAAAAACATATGATATCTAATTGATCTTCTAACCCCCTGCTTTACCATATTTACTTCTTATCTTGGATGCATAGCCATCTGTTCATAGTATCAGCTGGTGGCGTGTTTTGAAAAATTAGCATGAATAAACCTCAGATGCTCCTTAAGCCCTTAACCAAGGCCCGTCATCCGTCACTGACAGTAACAGAATTGTGCCTGATCCAATCCACATTGAAATTATTACTCAAAAAGATGGTTTTGTCTCAATGGTGTTTCCTGTTCTGGCCACTGGAGTCAGGCAGACTGATCTTATTACAGAAATCCCAATTAGTAAGAAAATCATGGAAGGATACTAGTGACTATTTATTATTCACAAATCTCTGTCCCAGCGTTCTTACTTGTAGTTCATTTGCAAAATATGATGTTAGTTGGTCAAAGTCAAAACTGATGAGATGCCAGTAAATTTGAACGGTACACAGACTAAATAACATATCTATGCATCATTTCTAAGATAAACGTTTGTTCCATAATCCACAACAAATTGCAAATATTTTGGCTCATGTCAAAGAAAATGACAGATGGAACAGCCTAGGGTTGTCCTCTTGGGTAAACTTAGCATTAGCAAAACCGTATTTATGTACATTATAACCTAGCAATTTTCTGTCCAAATAAAGCTTACTTAAACTTCTAAACTGCATGTAGAAACTATGTTTTGGGACTAATCCTCCAACCCAGAATTCCATTTCCAAAGCTGAAAAGTAAAATAATTTGGTGTCTTTAACTTGATTGATGTTAAGAGATATCACACCAGTGTTCTCTTTCATCAAACTGAAGATTTGGTCATATCACCCAAGTCACTCCCTAATTGGATGTACATTGAAGAATCTTCTCTCAAAGATGTCTCATGAAGTCAGTTGAACCCCATCCTCTAGTAGACGCATCTACAACTGCTGTAGATTCTTTAAAATTGTATTTAAATAACAAATGTAATACATTCTATCTCTGTATGTAGCCAGAATGTTCACTAATGCTTGGAAGAAACTTAATTGAAACTAAATTAATTAAGAACTTAATTGGCAAAACTGATTTCACCATATAATCAAAAAACGTTGTCAGATTGCTTTCAAACTACTGATAAAATCTTACACTTTCCGTGTAATGAACTTGGAAGAGCTGTTCTGTCCAATAATTTGCAGGATCTAAGGTTTCCACATTTTGGCTTCCCATGTTTTCTGCAAGGCACTGTTATTCTTTGACTCAATGATTCAATCTAAAATAAAGTCTTGTACTTCTACCAACTTTCGCGACGTGATATGCTAAATTGCAATAAAAAGATGTATACAAACTGCAAAAAATAACTTAGTGAAATGTCAGTCAGGCTTGTACTCATATTCATAAATTTTTACTTAACAGTTTAAATTAATTCTACTCGGAGCTCACAGCCTTAATCTTAAAAGCAATGCATCCTTTTGGAAATTCTGCAGCTCCCTATTGGTTAAGTTCATAAATGTAACCAGTTACAATGGACAGAGATTAATTCTTCTCTAGAACCGATCACAAATAGCAATTGTACCACCTGCTTCCATTATTCTAAACAAGTGTCATCTTGCAGACTTAATTTGTTACACAAAGCACTAGATCTTAGTCTAAGCTTTGTCTTAAACAAATGTAAATCCAAACACAAAGCAGTTATTGAATGTTGTTTCACAGATATGTCCATGTAGGCCACCCCTGAAGCAGAGTAGAGACCGTTAACAGTCACTTTCCTGCAGTGTCTGAGACCGTTATTTGGATATGTTCAGTTTAATTCACCATTTTTTCTTAATCCAAACTCCATCAAATCCTTCTATTTTATCTCCTTGTTTATTTCTCCAGTAGCATTGCTTCAGTTTTTTTGTTCCCACCTGTTATTAGTTCAAAAATTTATTTTTGTGACTATTAGATCTATGTAGCGCAAATCAGACTGAAGATGCATGGGAGGACTTTATTGAGTAAAAATCGAGGGATATCTGATAAGTGGTAAAAAGGAATACTGTTAGGTGTCTAACTAAAGGTAGGAATTAATCATTGAAGGAGGGAAATGAGTGGGTTAAGAGCTGTACCCATATAAGTTTAAATAGAGTTAGCTGACAGGTGCAAGAGTTTGCGCTAAGTGTGGAAAAAGCACTGAAAGACAAATACCTTTTAAGTGTCTTAAAGCCCTGAAATGGAATTGATTGTGGAGTTCTAGATTATGAGCCAGTTTCTGTGAAAGACTGTTTTTCTTTCCCTAATGGTTGGCTTCCCAAAAGTAGAATAGAAGAGCTTTTGAGTTTCAGTTGGCTTCTTGAGATGTGTAGCTTATGAGCCCTATAGTTTGGAATGGCTATGAGAGTGATGCAGGCCAGTTTTAATTGGGTCCTGCTTTAAACAGTATTTCGTTAAGGTAAGTAAATAGTTCAGAAGTTATGTGATCGAATTTCCTTTCTCCTCAAAGAATGCTCACTGCGGCAGGGAATGTAGTATACACCATAGTAGGGAGTTGCTTTATTTCAGCCTTGAAAGATTGAGATCTGTTTGAATTTTTGTTTTGGTATAAAGTGGTTAATTCCTCTCAGTACTTCCTTGGCTAGAGCACGTATGTCATAATGTAATTTGATGTTGTTATCAAGGAAAAATCCAAGGCATTTTGTGGATTATGATGTCACGGTGGAAGTGTAGACGAGGACAGTTATTGTTCCATTGCTTGACCGGCAAAGTTGGGAGGGGAGATTAAACTCTGTTTCTAGAGTGTTGAGTTTGTGCCAGATATTTAATGTCATTTAGGGATTACATTTGCAAGAAGATTTGTGTGTACTTACACTTTCGAGTTTCACATTAAGGTTGCTAAGTTCTTAATGTGCTTTGAGAGAGTTGTAGATTTTTAGTCATTCCCTCTTTGTTTTCAAGGAAATAAGTGAAAAAAAGTGTGCTCGGTCTTCAATGTCCATTCTCTTATTAAGGATGTTTATGTGGATGGAGTTGTTAACCCTCTCAAACTAGACAAGGATGCAGCAGTCACCTGTGTTAAAAATGTGAAGGCAGTAGTCCACTGTGTGTACCGTACAGATTCTGTGTTGCAGCCTCATCTGAATCCGGATTGATAGTCTTCACATAGTTTGTTAACCAACATGAATTGGTTGAGCTGTGTGGCTCTGCAGCTTTATACTACTTTTGCTGGAAAGTGTATGGCGGTGATCAGGTGGCAGTTGTTACAGTCATCTGTATTAGTTCCTGGTTTCTTAAGAAGGGGCATTATTTGCTTTGTTTTCAGATTGTTGGGACCATCCTTTGAGTGAAGCTGGTGTTTATCAGGTTGGACTGTAATTGAGTGATGGTAAGACTCTGACATTGAGGTGATTAGGTCCAGGGGATCACAGAAATGAGAGGCTAGTCTTGTTTTTGTAATGGTTTGAAGGATCTCAAATTGAAACACTTCTTTGATTTTTGACTAAGTGGTAATCGATGTATGAGGAAGCTTGTGTACAGGATACTCTTCTGTATGTACAGCAAGATAGGGTTCTGTTTTTTTCTGTTTTTTCAATGAAGACGTTTGAGAATCCTTGACTCCTTTCTTGAGGGTTTTCAAATGGTTGTCGTGTGTGAAGGCTAAGTCTGTTGTTTCATCATTTCAGAAAGTTCTGTAGAGGGATTTGGCTTTATTTCTGAACTAAAACACCCTAGTTTAGCTTCAATGATTATTTTTCCTGTAGGTTTTTCTTCCTATTTTTAGGCGTTCAGGGTTCTCTGGAAAAAAGTATTGTTGCCATTATGTTTCCATAGATAGCACACTCTTCTTTTTTTATTGAGGACTTTTGAATACCGTTATGAAGATGTATTTAATTTTAAGGGTTTTAATTTTTTGTTTTTTGTGTGTATGTTTTTAGTTTTAGGAGTACCAGGCCTCCAACGGTGTTAGAAATGATATCAGTATATTATGTGGTGGGAGAGTTCATTCCTGGGTTTGAGTGAGTGTTTTGGAGACCAGCAAAAACAATGTGTTCTAACTGGTTCATATTGATGTTTTTAAAGTCTCCGGTCCATTGTTTATTTTTTCCAGGTTGATCCAGGGTATTAGTTTGGGTGAGGAAAGATTGAAAATGTTTATATTTAGTGGTCTAATATATTGTTACAGATTAATACCCACAATCACACTCTGTGATATGGATCACTGTCACTGCAGTGGATCAGGATTTCTAAATGTTTTCTGCATTGAGATGAATGAGTCGTAAAATTATTCTTTGGTAAACAGTAAGGGCCTGGTTGTCTGTTTTTCACATGTGTCCTTTGTGCACATACCCTATCAATAATTGTCTGTCGAGTATACTTAGTGTATATTGTGCACACAGACGTCACATGTGCAGACCAGTCGTGTTTTCTCAGTCATGATCTTAGAAAATGCAATTGAGTTATGGGGGCTTAGGAGTAGCACAAAGCCAGAATAAACAGTTAGGATCTCGGATTATTCCACCAAGCTCCAATAATTGCATATTTATGAATATTGATTTTTGCGGGGGCCCAGAGTTGGAAAAGAGATTTGCCAATGGATTGGGGGAAAGGGACTGAAACAACAAATAACAGCATTACTAGTAACCTTTGTGAAAATCTGATGGTGCATGTTCAGAAGGTTCCAAGAAATAAGAGAGTGACAGCAAGCCTCCTGAAATAGTGAGGAGCTTTCAGCGGTAATAACAAAATCAGTGTGCCATTTCCTAACCAAACTATTATTACTCTTCACAATCTCAGGTGGTTCATACAGGCCCTATTTGGTAACCATTCACCAATGTATCAGGTTCCGGCTGTACAAATTACCTTGTTCCAAACTAAACCTTTCTGTTCAGTCCTTCAATAGCAAATGTAGCTCTGGACAAGCCTTTAAAATCAGCCCAAATTTTGACACATGTAACTAAACCTCAGAATTAAGATAGCCCTTAGAGGTGCAGAAGTATGTTTCTGCACTCCTTATTAGTAAGGTGTCTCCGATTGATAGGAATGACTGAGTGCCTGGACAACTGAGGTATTTTCTGCCCAGATTTGGGTCCCTTGCACACTATGCAACTGAAACCTAGACATATCTGGCTGTTGAGCCCATAACAAGGATACAAAAGGTCCTGGGTTGCTTGCGTTGTGGTTCAGGGAGGACCTGACTTGGCAGTTCGGGATAGACTTTTACTTTTAGAGCAGGGTCAAGACTGATGTGCCTATAGCTGGGTCCTAACTGAGGTGGCGTGGTGTGCAAGATAACAATGGATTGGGATGCAACCTGAGTAAATACCAGTGGCTAAGGTTAATTCAAGCATTCCATCTGTCACTTGTTATATACTTTAGTGTGTAACCTAAATGTAGCCTGCAACACCAATGCCGGAGACACCTTATGTGTACACAAGCAAATTGCGAATCCTAAAAAATAAAATATACCCTCAAAGTGCTTAACACAACCTGAGGGTATTTTTATTAAAAGGCAGGCCTGCTGACTTTGTCAGGGCGTCACCACAACAATGAAAGGCAAAAAATGTACTGGAACACAATGAAAAGTGATGTTAAAAACCTTTCAATATGGTAATACTTTTCATTGATATAAGACAGTTCATGCCATGAATATTGTCGACATACGCATACCAATAAAGCTTTCAGTAGTCAAAATACTTTCTTTCTTTGCAGTTTCTTTGCAGTTTAACAAGACTGTGAGGCAGGTGTGAGGCATAATAATGAAGGTTCATGCACTGCAGAGAAGGTTATATGGCCTGCTTGCATTCCCCTGACCTCATGCTCTGTTGTCCACTTGTTTGGTGTCTTTGTGTCCAGCAGGGTCAGGCATTCCATTGTTGGAGCACAGATGTTCCAGCTGAACCCTCCCCACCAGAGTCCTCAGTAAGTCCACCCTCTACCGCCTTCCACATGGTGTTGGGAAGGCTGTGTCACTGGCCCTGGAGAAAGTAGTACAACTGAGTCCTTAGAAATACAAACCTGGAGTCCTCTTCAGGCAGTACTTCATCACCAAGGTTGTCTGACCTCCTTTCTGTAGAGTTGCTGGTTCTTTTCAGAGTTCTTACCATAGGCAGGGGTATAAAGCTAGAGATGCAGCATGCTAGATGGTGTCTCTGCCCAATACGAAGATGTTTCACATTTGCTACACCCCCTTCACAGCATCCTGGGATTTTTCAAAGCGGCAAACTCAAGATTTGGTCATTGTCAGCTCTTAGAGACCTGTTAACCTGTGTTGCCAGATGTCTAGCTGCCCCATATGGCTCTGTGAGAAAGGGTATTCCCAAGCTTGTTACAAAGTGTAAGTTAATTTGCCCGTGGATATTTCTCGCCCATCCTCCCCCGCTCTCAGGAGTAGCCTAATTCCACCTGTATGCAGGAAAACGAAGTTTGGATGATATCATCAATGCTGCATCAATGATGTCATCTGTGATGTCATCAGTGATGTCATAGAACATGTCATGAGTGATGTCATATGTGAGGGCTTAAGCAGTGCATGGTGGGGGGCAATAACTGATGAATTTATGTGGCTCTGCTAGTGCAAAACATTAATGTTGTTTCTTAGAAATTCACCTAACTAGATATTTTTATTACACCTAACTATAACGTTACTTTAACCTTTGTTTTTTCACTGTAGTTCTGTGTTTAAAAAAAAAAAAAAATTAAACAATTCAGCATCGATATTTCAACAGAATAATTAAATGTAAACCAGAAAAGAATACTGCATTTGGGACCAACAGCCTGCCCTCTTTCAAACCCCAACATCACAGATGTAAGAAATGAAATGTGTAAGTATATCAGAAAACTGAAATTGCACAAGTATTATCAAATGAAGCAACAAGAGGTGCCAGTATGTACTGGCAACGCACAGAAAATCTCTGGATTATCCATCAGAGATGTCCAGAATTGTTAGAGGCCAGGAGCTGAATAAGGAGAAAACACATTGTTTTATGGTGAATATAGCTAAAGATCTGGAACTGTGAGAAATCCGGGGTGCTCCGGAGTTTGATGGAGTACGAATCGGAGGGAAAGGACAAAACACAGAGACAACGGCAACTACCATAACCACCCTGAATGAAATGAGTTTATCTACAGATGCACCTGTACAAAGGGGTTGTAAACCAAAATCAGGGTTTTACCCCCAACTTCCCATGGGTAGCGAGATTGACTGACTTTTCATGAATTGGTGGCGGTTAACCTGAACAATCTGAGGAAATAATAATGTATGAAGGAATATGGAGTAATTTTTCCTCACTGGACAGGAACGACCTCAGCACTTTAAGAAGAATCCATCATTGATAATAAAACCATCAGACGGGGGGAAGATCATGCCAAGAAGCGGATTAAATAGCCCCATACAATATGAATGTCTCCCCAGCAACCCCATGAGTACTGAGTACCATCTAAAACTGAAAGAAAGAACGGCATAATGGAGATCTCTTGGAGTGGGATGAGTACCAATACCTTTCCATGGAACATGCCAGAATGGCCACTTTATACTTTCTCCAACAGATCCACAAAGATGTCAGACCACCACTGGAAAAGCCCATTGTAAGCTCTATTGGATCATTATTGGAGAACATTTCAAGGTATCTAGATTTATTTCTATAAGCACGTCATCAATTCAACATCATATCCTGGACTCTATTGATTTTCTGAGAAAGTTGGATGACGTTCCTTGGAAACCTAACTACATCATGAAAACCTTGAATGGAGTGTTAAATACATCTATCAACCATGACAATGGAATAAACGTCTGTGAATATTTTTTGACAAAGAGGCCAGTGGAGCATCTGGAGCACACCAGATTGATGATAGAAATGATGCGGTTCTGCCTAACACACAATATATTTGTCTTCAAAATCAAATACTACCACCAAAAACCAGCAGCGATGGGCACCTTCATCACCACCACCTACGCAAACCTGTTCATGGGATGGTGGGAGGAGGTACCCTGGGCAGAAGTAAATTAACTGTACATGGAAAAAGATGCAATATGGGTACAATTCGATGATCTTTTCATCCAGTGGGAAAATTAAGAATTGGAGTTGTCTGAATTTATACAAAAATTTAAGCTTTTTAGCTTTAACATCCAGTTCACTGTCTCTCACAGCCGAGCACACTGTGAGTTCTTAGATATCGAGATGGATATTCTGAATGGAGGATTGGTAACTAAGATTCACAGGAAGGCCACAGTCCCCAACTTTATAGTGCATGCGAACAGAAGGGAGAATTGATATGCCCACATGATAGGATCTTTGAAATGACATCACTTTACAATAGTAGGTGATTTAGAAATATGCACTTTGAGAGCATGTGTCACTTTAAGATCATGAGCCTGATGTAACACATCTATTACACATCTGATTATGGACAAGTGTACTTAATTTGGTGAGATGTGATGAACATGTGATGTTCCTTCGTATATAGTAGGCTGCTCTGAAATATACACTTTAACCACACACGCCCTCTTAAGGTTGGGGCCTGATGCAATGTACTCAGTGTGAACATCTGATCATGGACAGATCACTTTATTGGTTGAAATATGTATTTTGTGAATGTATGTTATCCATCAAAAATGAACATTCTATAGACCTGTAATTTTAAGAGTTCTGGGATGCATATGAGGACTGCATGATAAGTTATGGAAAATGCGGGCTATTATAATACATTCAAATTGATGTGGGGTCCGTCTAGAGAAAACCTCTTCCTGTGAGGGCTCTTAATGAGTATTTTTGATCATTTAAAACATTTGATTGTAGGACAAAGAAGGAGCAAAACAAAATATTACATTACCATGGTACACTCTGTCATTTGCAAGTAAGGGTGAAATGCACTCCAGGAAATATGCAATTGTGTGAAGGCTTTTTGAATATGTATTGATGAACACATTTAGAAGTGTCTTTTTCTTTTGGAAAAATAAGTGTATTTTGTTCATATTAATGTTTTTATTTGAAATAATGTTATGTATCAGCTGCTTAATATGTGGTAAAGTAGAGACATCAGTGGAGTATTTAGCGTTGTAGTAGTCTTCGGCCACGAATTGGAGGAAGGACTACGTTTTTAAGAATGGGTCTGTCACTGCATCAAGTGAGGCCCAGTAGCAGGCATGGAGCCGAAATGCAGAAGGCTGCATTAATTATGTTCACTGTGTTGAATTGGTGATGGTATTGGCTAAAGTTTGCAAATAATGACCACCAAAAACAAATATTCCTGTCTGCTTTTCCTGCCCGGGTCTTGTGCCACTGCAGTGCGGGTTGGAGAAAGTGACCTGCCGAAGGAGTAACTTAAGTATGTGTGTCGGTGTATAGAAGAATGATTTTGTAATGTACGTAGTGCTTATATATTTTGCAAAAATGTTTTTGTTGTTGTAATATAGCAGGTTATTGTTTATACATTTCAAAATGTTTGTAAAATATGTGTGAGTATTAAACAGTTAAATGTTCAATATTTCAGTAGTGACTATGTATTTTCTCAGTTGTGTAACTCTTATGTGGGTACACGATATAAACAATCTTTTTTAAGGTGTTTTTAATCTCATGAGAGCCTCTAAACAGTTAACTAAAGCAGGTCTTTCCAGAGCTACCCTCTAGTTTTATCATATATAGTTTTGTGCAGTTTCCCTTTTTTATTTTTCTTAATATCACTCGGGAGACTTCTGTGAGAGCCAGAGTAGCCCACTATAATCAGCGGTTCTTGCAATAGGTTGTGAGAGCCAGGGAGAAAAAACCTTGCTTGCTGTCCACGGGGTTGGGGGGAGGGAACCGGTGCTTCTTGTATTACATTTGTGCATATAATGCTCTTTCCAGGGACTGTCCTCCCTGCTACCACCTATCTCTCTGATAATGGATGTGAACATTAGGGTGTGGGAATAGACTATACTGTAATAGCAACTCTTTCAAAACCAATGGGCGTAATTAATAGACTCTGATAAACAACATCTCCAGTAACACAACTTTCCACAGTAACAAGTGTGCATACTATATTGTAATCAAAGATCGCCTTCTCCTTTCTACTTTTCACAGTGCTGCAACCGTCTTGTGAGAGCGTACCATTTTTTGAACATAAGAATTCAGCATCTACTCATCACAGTACTTATCTAGTGCACACACTTTCTCGCAAAAACAAGGACCACAATATGCATTCCTATTAATGGAGTGTATTGAGAACTCATCTCCCCCTTTTTACTGTTAACGATCCTGCAAATGTTCAGCAAAATAGTAAAAATGAGTTAAAAACAACATTCATTTAGTTTCTTCACAGTAGTGATCCCTTAGACATTTCCTCTCAAAACTTAAGGTGACAGCATGCCTTTCTGCTGCCCCCTTAAGTAGCTTTTTATTTCATTTCCACAAAACCTCCAGTTTTTCCACAGTAAACAGTGATGACAGCCATTTCATTTCTAACATTCCAACAGCCATCCACTCAGAGCGCTTGCTCCCATGAGACCCTCAGGAACCTCTCGGTCCTGTGATAGCTCTTGGTAATATCGTGCCTGTTGACCAATCACAGGCCTCCATTTTTAAATTTGCAATCTCGTGGGAAGCTGCTGGACTCTCATGAGCTCAACGATCCAAATATACAATTGTTTTTGTCCCTTAATTTCATTAAAACTACTGGATGGCTTTACACCAAATCGCAAAAAACACAATCTGCGGACCAAGATCTAGCTTCCTGCTAAATTTGTTAAAATTCCTTTAAGCAGGTCATCAAGAAAATGCATGAGAATTTTACGTTTTGGAACCCCAGTTTGTCTCTCTGCCCTCCCATTACAGATCATCCCAAAATTGTACAGAAAAAAGATGAGATGGCTGAACTTTTTTTTTTTTAAAGTTTCATGAAGATTTGTCAAATGGGACCAAAGTTATTAATAAAACAAAAAACGCTGTCAATGGTAAAGCAGACCTATCTATAACTACCAACTGGTGACCACCAGAAGGTTAAATAAATAAATACATATATATTTACTGAGTAAAACAAAAGTTAGTGATGTGACAGTTATGTGAAAATTTGAACAGAACGTTTAAAAACAAAAAAAAAAAATTCAACAGTTATTATTTCAAGTAACTATCACTCCCACCACCATGCACTGTTGTCACATTATGCCAGTTCAGTTATCATCAGTAACATTAATAATGGTGTCACATAACATGTTGTGAGTGCTGTAATATGTGAAGTCATAACCAGGACGTGATGAAGGTGTGAGTTATAGTCACTTGAAGTAATTATCACTGTTGATTTACAGCTGTTTTTCGTGGTTTAGAATTTTCTGTTTAAATTGGCATTTTGACCAAAAATAAATTCACTTTCACCATTGTGTTTTTTAGTGAATATATATATATATATATATATATATATATATATATATGTGTGTGTGTGTGTGTGTGTATATGTATAAAATTCATTTTCATTTTTTTGAAGGGGAAACTCCCTCAAACCTCCCCTATTTTCTAATCTGCTCCCTTTACCACTACCGAGCTTAAACCATAAAATTACCATGTTGCAAATTATTTGTGTGTGTGTGTGTGTGTGCATATGTATATATATGTATACTTTCAAATGCTGGTGATTTGTTAACAGAAAAACGAGCCCTGACACACTCAGGTTTACTTTGCCAAGAGGATTTATTCCAACTACATGTCGAGCATCAACAAGGTGACTTGTCTCGGCCGCCACACGCAGGCTTTTTACAAACCACCATGTTTAAACAAACAAATATATTTATAGTCCGTGACTCTCACACAAAATATGTTGCCTGACCCATAGACATGGTAAACATACTGCAGGAGGGTTCACAGTAAAATGTTCCAATGCAAATATAATTAATTGTAAAAATGCAATAAAAAGAAATACATTAAATAGATTGAATTAACTCGCATGATCACAGTCTAGTAAATAGATTAAATTAACCAGCATGATCACAATATAGTACTCAAACTTTAAAATCAGGCCTGCCAACCCAAGTGAGTGGAACAATTAGTCACCAAAGATGCACAGTAGCATAACACAGTGCAATTGCAATTCCTTTAAGTTTGATCAATCCATGATTAGACCTATAAAAAGGCATGAAGGTCCCACATGCTATAAATGGAACGCAGTGAATAAATAAGTTGCCACGCATCACAATACACAACACCCCAGACCTGCCTACCCATGTGAGTAGACTTTTTTTTCTCCTTCTTGAAAACAAAACAATAAAGAAACAAAAAAATCTAAATAAACCTAACTCAATATACTTCTACTGTGCACACCTCTCCTACTCAAAAATAATAAATCCTATTGTAACTTGAAAAGAGGAATGACTTGCACTTGAGACTCATACCTACTACCAACGTATAAAAGTAACTAAAAATCCCTATGGCTGAATTCAGTGTGCCGATCTACTGACCTGAAGTCAATTTCAAGGATGCAATAACTACCTGCCCCCTGGCTATAGTTGGACCTGTAAATCTTCCTCTACATTCAAGCCCTTTGTGTCAAACATGAGAATGTACCAGGATTCCAACCTTCTCAGCTGCTGTTCCCTGTTTCCACCCGATCCCCTTTGAGTACTGAATCAAGTACAGAGTAACTCAATTCACCCTCCCGACCACCATGATCATCATCAAAGTGTTGAGCAACAGGGTAATTCTGATCTCTATTCTTGATTGCTCTGATGTGTTGTAATATATGAAGGTGTACTTTTAAAGTTGTACTCCCTACATAGAGTTTGGGACAGAAGCAATTAAGGACATACACAGCAAAATCAGTTTTACAATGCAGGCTCTTGTTCATACGCATAGAGTTCTCCATTAGTGGCAAGGATACTTGAGATGTGTTGACCTCTAAAACACAAGCATTGAATTTATAGCACTTCAAAATCCCAGGTTATGTGTGAACCACGTATTACCTTTAGATATAGCTCAGGACTGCTTGCTACAAGTTCCTGCCTCCTGGATTTAGATCGACAAAAATGTATTCTCTGTATTTTCTGTTTGCTTTGTCTCTCGCTCCCTGTATCACTGCCTCATTAAACCTCTTCCAAACTCTACTTGCCAGTTCGTCTTGAGCAACCACCAATTATTGAGCATCACTACAATTTCTGCACATGCTCAGATATTCAGCATAAAGAATGCTGAATTTCAATTTCTTTGGATGAAAACTACTGGCATGTAAGGTGGTGTTCCCTGCTGTAGCTTTGCAAAATGTTCTCATATGAATCCTGACCTCCTTAACAGAGACTGCAAGATCTAAAAAAAATGTACACTCTCCTTGCTGATGTAGGCAACAAAATGTAAATTCCACTCATTTCTGTTAATTTTTTTTGTGAAACAGTATGCAGATTGCTCTGTGCCTTTCCAGATGACAAAACTATAATCAGTGAAGCGCGTCCATAAAGCACTAGTGTGCACACTCCTGTTCAAATTCAAGCACCGGCACCTGCTCCTCCCACTAGCCCATATGCAAATTAGCATAGCTGGTGGGTGAAGCAGGTGCCCATCGCTGTGCCTCTCACCTGTTTGTACACATCCTTACCAGATAAGAAGAAATTATTCTCCCGGTACCAGTGTGCCATTTTCAACAACATCTGGCTGTGCTTGTAAAACCCAATATGTCAAGTGTTCAAAAAATGGTGTATTGTCTTAAGACCATCTTCATTCTTAATGTTGGTGTAGAGAGAGGTCACATCTGAGGTGATTTACACGAAATCATCCTCCCACCAATATCATACACTCCCATATCTAGGATGTAAGAGGGCAGATTCTTTACATAAGGTTGTAAGAAATAATGTATAAATTGTGAAGTATGTTCAAAAATCCCTCCCTGTGCCAAGATAACGGGTCATCCTGGGGGGTTATTGACATTTTTGTGGACTTTGGGACTAAGATAAAAAATTGGAAAAATCAGAAAGTCAGATGTCAAGAACTGATATTCATCCTGAGCAAGCAAACCTGATCCCCTCCAACCAGCAGGTTCCACCTAATATACTGAATATGCTCTTTTAACGTCACAATATTTTATATATATATATATATATATATATATATATATATATATATACATACACAGTAAAAAAAAAAAGTTACAGGGTCATTCTAGTTATGTTCATGTTTTACTTACAAAAAAAATAGAAATTAAGCAATTATAGTTAGTTATGCTTATGTTAAACTATAACTCATAGCATAAAATTACTTACGGCATGAGTTATTGTTTCTTCAGATAAGTATAACTGCTGAATTTCATTGGCTATTTTTTTTTTCCAGTGAATTTCTATGCTTTTTTAATGTAAAGCAATATATAATTACCGTACGTTAATAGAACTGCCACGCACAGCCTTTGACCTTATATGGCCCTGCGGCCAAGCCTGCTAGCCAAACCCCACGCTGCCCACAACCTTTGCCCGTGTATGGTGTATGGTGTGTGAGTGGGTGAGTTTTTTTTTTTTTTTTTTTTTGGTTCCATTGGGCTCTGGATCCATGGATCCGTCGCAGATTTACACAGGGGATTGCATTGCGGTGGATCCATGGATTGGCCATTTAAAAAAATGGGCAATTTTATTTCCATGAGGGGTACCTTGGAGGGCCCCTCCACGTGGCCTATGGGGTCAGGATACCTCTGTCCTTACTTCTGTGTGGTTTCGTTTTCTCCATGGGGGCCCAGCCAAGAAATATAATGTTGGCCGCAACTTTCCATTCAGGTTTTGGCCAGCCAATCACTTCTAATTACAACTTGGACTCTCGCCATGCACTGCTTATGACCTTACATATTATATTACTCATGACATGCTGTGTGTCATCATTTATGACATCAAAACAATGTGTGTTAGTTTGTTTTATACTTTGCATAGTGGCAGGTAAGTGTCACCCTAGTTTGCTACCTAATTGTGTTTACAACCTCTTTGCTGCTAATGTGTGTAAGTGCTCACAAAATGCTCTGCTCCTAATGGGTCATAGGTGTGTATAGGTATTGAGCACATTATGAATGCTTGTATGCAGGACTAACACTGTGTGCAGGTGACCGTTTATGGCATGCATACAGTTTTTTGGTAAACAGTGGAATGATTGAATGTAGCATCCTAAAATTGTAAGCACCCTTTTAGTGTTTTAAGGGAATCAACAGCTTTCTGCACCAAGTACTTACTCAGGTACATGTGCTTAATAAGCCACCGAAACTGATCTATCTATAACCTTTTCATCAGAGTATAAAGGGTGTGGGTAGTGTGATTTCTAGCACTGTCAGGCCTTGGGTGTTTACAGTGAGTAGTCAATCTTTGAGAGGTTTTCCATCAAGTGAATACTGTTCTTAGTGAATACTGTTTAATAATCTGTGTTACAGTCCTAATGTGATTTTGTCTGGAAACAGTGTGGTACAGGGTAAACTCTGCATAGGGTACACACCGTTTAGTGGGACCCACTATTCTACTCATGGCTGCTTTGTCTGTCACTTTCACTTACGCTACAGGGTTTGAGTTCATGCGGGAAGTTGGGTTTCTTTGAACAGTTGTATAGGTACGACAATATAAATATACAATATTAGTACAGTCTATTTTTAAAACAGCTGCAGCTTAAAGTGAGATGCATGGGAGGGATGATATCGCCATCAATGATGAGCCATGGATACAGAAGCTATCGTGATAGAGACCCCGGGCAGAGACGGGAATACGAATGACATTATAGGTTTGCCAGCCATATAACATTAACTTTGATAAATATAGAGGACAGATATACGGCCTCTGAGATTTCACTCATAGGTGGCATTAAAGGTTGCCCACCCTTCTCTTTACTTTATTAGTTTACAAATCCTTTTTGCCAATTGGAAATTCTTGCTTGGCTAGAGATGGGGTTTACATTCTGAATGTATTTAATGTTAGAGTTGCTTCTTTTTTCTGTTTAGTCGTTGAATCAATCTACCTGTAAAAAGAAATCTCTTATTGAACTAGGACTAAAATGTTGGATATGAGCTAGTAAGGCACCTTGCGAAGCGGATTCTTTTGTGAAGTGTAATGCTTGAAATAGAAGTTGTTTGTAATTACATTGGTTGGTATTTATTTTTGGCTGGTGGAAATGTCGGAGATTTTGAGCGCATATATTGCTGCATACAGACACCTAGGGCCCGATTTTGGATCTCCGCTTGATCCTACTTTTGATTTGTTTTTTAATTAACCCACATTCCCCAGTAGTAGTCTTGAAATGCTGCACCAGCTGTGGGTTTTCACAAGTACAGCTGGGGACGCCATGTGCCACTTTCAGCCGACTCCTTTTTCTGCTGTGTGTATTTCTACTTAGGATAGATGTGCACACACACACACACACACACAGAATAATGCCTCCTATGCAAATGCACATATTTTTTTCTCTGAGCGGGAAAAACATTGTGTGGGTAATCCATTACCTTTGGTGGAAAGAGGGTAGAGAGGACTTTGGATGCTCCGTGGAAGTCCCACTTCCTAATCCTTGCATGGAATTTACTACTATGGATTTTTTTATACAAGTGGTGGAGAAACCTGCAGTAGCAACTAAATTTACACCCACAAGGTATCATTTTATGAATTACTGGCAGGTGTAGAAGAGAGATTTAAGGCTGTAAAGTTGATTTTAGGGCCAAAAATACCTTTGTGGGAAAGTCCCTTGAAGTTTATGAGCTGAAGTCATATACTTGTGTGAAGGTATTTTTCAGCTACATTGTAACTTGTAATGTGATAATACTTTAAAGTGTAAATACAGTGTTATTTAATTACATGTTTGTAAATTAAGGGGGGGGGCACCAAGGGATGCAGGCTAAGGCTGAAGAAATAAGAACAGAGATCAGTTTAAATATGTATTCATATATTTGAAAACTTGTTTTTTTCCTTTTTAATTAGATGGTACAGTCTACTGGAGGACCAGAACTTGCGTGTACAGTGCTTAGCCCACTCTTAACCAAAGATGCAATAGATTTCTTAAATCACACAGTTGTTAATCAAGAAAGAGTGTTGTGGATGTCCCTGGGTGACACTTGGAACAAGGCAAGGTAAAAGCACCTTGTTATTAATACTACATTAAGGTTCATGAAAAAATATATGAAATTGTAAGTCCATTGTTTATTACTAACAGATATTTTAATGTATATTTTGCTTGCTTCCATGCTATCATCAGTTTATACAAACCCCACTTGCATGTCCAAGTGAACCAGCTTAATAAGAAAAATAAACTGCATATTTTGGCAAATTCTTATGTGAATGACTGAATACAGTTTTTAGGTTAAATGATAACTGATAATTTTCCAGACTAAAAAAAACACACAGTAGAATGTCTATATTTTAATATTGTCGTTGACCTTCTGGTTATATCGTTCTACCAAGGCGACAGAATTATGCTTCAAAAATATGAACTTGCATTTATATTTGAAAGTAAATAGATTAATATAACTCATATCATACTAGATAAATCACACTTTTTCAGTCAAAATGTACATAAAGTTGAAGTAGAATTTCACTTAGGGAAAGGTGTCGCCACTCAGGGTAAAACTAATGAAAAATCTCATGTGTACAATGATTATACTTTATTAAAAATACTGCGAATAGAATTATTTTTCTTAATTTAGTAGTCTACCCTGTCAGTACTCAAATTATGCCAGTGTGGTATGAATGCGAATTAGCAACTCTAATCTGCTGTAGTCAACTTTGATTCTCGTATTCTATTCTTGATGAAAAAATAAAACAGTATTAAGGGCTATTAATTATTTATTACTAACTCTATTTTGTTGACTTTTGTGACCGGGTTCACCAGTTTGCTAATTAAATTTTCATTTTCTGGTTGGGGTTTGGTAGTGATGCTGGGCTTCCTATGATTACCTTTAATAAGTTATTAATGACCCCTACGGAGACTTTTCAACGAGTAAAAATGCTTATTTTGAAGAGAAGTGGTAGGGTTAGTTTAAAGTGCAGCTTGTTTATCTTTGTCTTTATCAGAGTGATCTATGAATGAATATATAAAGTATTTAATGTGGCTTATACCTACACTGGGATGTAAATAGTATTTCAAATATGATGCACATCCATTGATGAGGAATGTGTGTTTAATGGACACATTACCTGCAAACGGTGTGCTCTCAAAAAGTTTACCAGGAAGCACACTGTAGAAACTCTGATGGTTTCAAAACCTAGTGGTCAGGAAGGACCTTGGACTGAGAAAATGTGATAATTGATCATGTCACTCATGCCGCACAATGTCTCAGTTATCTTCCTGGTAAGCATTAGTTTGAATTTGAATTAGTAGGTCTAGTGTAAAAAGATTTCTATATACCAAGGCAAATCTTAACATCGGTATGAGCACCAGTCTCCTTCAGCTTTCCTTCTACACTCATGTCATTTTAGTCTTGCACGTACAGCGGAAAGATCTTCTATTTGGAACTCACCCACAGTACACTCATAGTAAATGGACTGTGCGAGTTTACCGCTGGTGCCACCTTATTAAGCAAAGGCTGCTGTGACGCAGCAAGGGTAGGAGGCCCAGGGATGGTTATGTGATCACTTGTGTACACCAATGTGAGGACTGAGCAGGGAGGATTCCTCATCTGTGCAGCCAAAGAACTCTGCTTAGGTAGCCTGGCACAGAAGGGACCATGCAGAGTGGATGGTGACCTTGAGTAGGCCTTATGAGATGGGTGCACACATGTGAGGGATAGTCAGTGTGCTTACTGTCTTGATTGTAGTGACACTCCATTATATGTCAATTGGAACGGCTGGCCTAAGGCCCCTCTCCAGTTCCCAAGGGTCCACGAACTCCAGAGTTGCACCAATGTACATTGTAATGATTATTAAAAGAATAATGAAGTAGGTTACAAAAGCTTATTTGTTTAGCTTATCCAGGAATGTGATCTTTCTCTAACTTCCTTCAGGTTTAGGGATACTTACTGCTCTGTCCATATGCATGAGAAGGGCCTTGCATCAATCACCCATTTTTCATTCCATGCCAGGAACCGGGCATGCCCCAGGCCCCTCAGTGAGGAGGCGCTCTTTGGAGGAATTGCTGTGAGAGGCCCTGGCAAGAAGGTCAGGGAGGAGGTGGCTGAGTCTCTCAGAGCACGTGTGGCAACTAACTCCTAGATGCCGCCATTTTGAGCTATCCCAGAAGACTGTGCAGGAAGGTTGAGACAGGGGCGGAGAAGTGATGTGGCACATCAAGATAGGCCAAAGGTGCAGCCCCGCTTAACACTTCCGCCCACACTTAAAAGGTCTTGCACAGGGGAGAGGGTGTTCTTGGATGTGCTTCTCTGCAGAGCACTGGGACTGAAAACAGGTTTCGTGGACAACTGGAAAGAACCTCCTGACTGCTCACTGGGCAAGAACTCTGCCCCCTGAATGATCTGAGACCCAGTAGGTCACACCGCAGGACCGGGTAAGTTGCTCCACTTACTCCCCCTGAGGACTCTTGGGGGAAAAAGATTGGGTTCTGGCACAAGGAGAGCGTGCTGCCCAGAAGAAAGGAAGACACCCAAATGAAAGGCTGGCACAACGAAGTCAGTTGGACTGGCCACCTACCAAGTTAGGAACCTTCTAGGCCAGGAAGCGTAAAGAAAATGCACACGGTAGTTACGGCGCCAGAAGGAGCCAATGATTGTCGTAATTGGCCCGCGGGGGCCTGCGATATCCTGGAGGGAAGCTACAAGACCGTTGACACCGCCCCTCTGCCCCACACAGGCAGGACCAGCAGCGGTGCGCATGGGGCTCCGGGTCCGATTCCAACTGTGCCCCCACGGTGGGCCAGGGGGCAGCCCGCAAAGAAGAGTGGAGCCAGGGAGCAGGGTTGCACGTCCCTGGCGAAAATGCGGTAATCAGGGAGCGCTATTGCACTCTTTTGAAGGTCAGGGGAAGGGCCACAGACCCCATCCCGGGTTCCTGCAGTGAAGCAAAGTTAGGGAACTTCGTCACATCCCCCCTAAGAGAGAGGGAGAGAGTGGCCCCAGATCCCATCCTGGGTCCCCACAGCAAACTATACTCAGGCCGGTGAAGGAGGGGGGAGTGCTGCTGCACTCCCCTATGAGGCCAGCACAGCCATAGCATCACATGCATCTGCCCGAGGGAGAGGGTAGAATCCAAATGAAGAGCCGACTCCTGCGGCATCACATGAAGGTGCTGGCTGGGCGGGGAGCTGATGAGAGCAGCCAGGGGTGGGCTCCCTGAGCTGCTCTCCAACGTTGGTGAAGGCTGCTGGGTGTGTGGGTGGCACCGGGCACCCCAACAAAAAGGAACCACAATGCAATGGTGCAAGAAAACAATTTTGGAGTGGCTCAACCCCTAAGAGAGCCGCTACTCAAATATGCATGCTCCAACAGGAGAGCCCCATAATGTCTTGTGAGGTAGATTACAGAAAGCGCCAAAAAGAGCTTGTTTTTGATGCATTGGTTACTCCAGGAGAGCAGGGTCGCCAACAGATTGATGTCAAAGTTACAGGAGGAGCGCAACCTCCTCCAGGAAAGTTCCAACTGTCCCCACCCTCAGTTTCAGGAGACTTGAAAATGATCACTCCTCAAGGGTCCCAGGGTGTTTTCAACTTCAGTCCTAGCTGGAACTTTTGTTCAAGGTCGTGGAACTGCACCTTCTTCGGAGGAAGATCATGGCTGCAGTCCTTCTGGGCTGAATGGTGATAACTATGAATTGTTGCAATGCTGACCACCCTCTAGGGGAATAAGGCTGTAATTGCATGTGTTGGTGCAGAAATGGAGTCCCTTAAAGACTATGGGTAAAGTGCAGCACATTGTGCTGAATGTGCTTACAAATGTATGGCAGCAGCGTTGTGGCAAATGATATGACATGTGTAGGGTTATATAAAAAGTCACCCTATAGGGGTGAAAGATGATATTACACAATGTTTAACAACCAAGTGATGTCCTTTAGGGACTGTGTCAACTGTGCATTATTTTTATGTTGAATGCTTCAATATGAATAACCTTTGCCCACATCCTTTAGGGGTGTGGTTGGACTGCGTAGATCATGCTCAGGCGAACTGTAAAAGCAGAAATCATTCCAACATGCCTATACATGTTTCTTGTTGATGCTTACTTGAGGAATGAGACTGACAGCCACTAGTAATCAAAGTAGATGTACTTTATCACAGCATTAGATGCTCTCACTCCAAGTTACATTGAAATATTGCATGAAAATACAAGTGAATGTTTCACCATGTGGGTGGTTAGTTTATATCTCCATTTGAGAGAGACAAGAATGATTATGCAACGCCATCCAATGTAATTACATCAGCTTGTGTATATTTGTTAATTTGTTGCATAGTACTTGGGTAGTGTGTGTAATAAATGTACGTTTACTTTATCAAAAGAAAAAGCACAAGCTGGACAATCATCTATTGAGTGCTATTCGTGTGTACTTGTGAATGGTGATTACTAAACCACACCACCTCCCCTGAGTAAGTCTTAGACTGCTCTGCAATGCTACCTTGTGAGAGTCAAGCAATACAACAGGGTGTTTGGTTCCCAGTGGTGGTTGAGCGTGGACTCATTACTTGTGCAACCCACACAATTATTGGCCCATCCTCCAACACCACTTAATTTACAGAGTTTAAGGGCGCCTGCAGGATGTAAATGGTTATTTGCAACTGTTGTTAGGGTCACTCCCCTCTGTTGGAACTTCAAGACTTCATGTGCTTCTGTAATATTATGTATTCCTTTATGTTTTGATTTACTTCCTTTCATGTTAAGCGAAACAAAGTAGCAAAAAAGCTGGCAGATTTTAAGGAAACCATTTTTGTGTGACAACTGTTCCACAAATTAAATCTATTTTCATACATCCTGTCCACAGTAGTACATCTAGTGATATTATGATATTTAAAACATAGTGGGGACACATATTATGTCAGTGTGTAGAATTTTGAAATGTGTTTGGTTATATTGCCAAAGAAGGGATGTGATGTGCTACTTTCACCTTTGCAGGAACTATGCAACCTTTATTGTTTTATCTTAAACAATAATCGCTTCTTATGTTCTGAAAATGAAAGCACCCTTTTCTCTTTTTTGTATGCAACAGTTAATATTTTTTCTAAGAGCGGACATAATATCACAGAAGGCTTTTTCTCATCTCTTGATGTGAGAGTGGGAGATACCCCCATAGCTCACTTGTGAAAAGGGCTGTTGAAATGGTCTGTTAAGAATAAATAACTAAAAATGAGTAAGTTATGAATATCTCTTGGACGACATGTAGAGGGCTTTGCACTGTAGTCTGGTCTATGACTCCAGCATCTGCTGTGTGCATTGATTTTGAATTATTTGACTGTATTGAAAAGAACACGTTCGCTGAGTGTTTTCTAAATTATGTAATTCATATACATTCTGCTAGAGGCAAAAAGAGCACATGGTGTGGCATACCGAGGCTAGTTGTGGCGTGACAGTTGTTTTTTCTGGCAATACGTGGTTGGTCAGGTAGAGGTACAATCTTCAAGAAGGAGCCTATTAATGTAGCAGAGATCCTAGAGTCCCAAACTTTGGGGGTGGTATTAATATTTGCATTGCTATGCATATACACCCCTTGTGCATCCAAAAAAAGGTATAAGCTGCATCTATTAAAAAAAGAACCTGCAGGATAGATTCCATACTGCAGTTCAGAAAAAGATTTTATACTGCTGGTACTAGCCATATCTCCCTTACCTTGTGTGTCATACTTCAGCTATTCTCTACATATGCCAGCGGAACCAGATTGGCACAAGGGGCCAGCACATAAATATTAGGAACAAAGAATTTCTGCACACTGTATATACTTTTTAATGATAAGGCTTTGAATCTTGAACAAAACCCCCAAACGAGGGTATAGCTTAGCAATCAGCTATGAGACTATTTAGATTATTTTTTCACCGATGCCTTCCCTGGTTGTCATGCATAATAAGAGTTAATGTGTGCAAATATTTTTCAAAATCTGGATCCAGTACCCCTTTTGGAAAAAGAGAATATTATTTTTCTGTTAGCCATGCTTTGTTTACCACCCCACACACAGATAATAAATTAATATACTTAGCTCAAGAAATGTAATCCTAAAGTACCAAGGAAGTCATCAAGTATAAAAGATGTGTACCCAAAATTACCATTTTCATGAGATTGGTGTGTCCCAGCATTGTTGGCAGTGTCTTCCACTTTCTTGGGTGGTACTCTGTTCGAGCAGTTGGTCGCTTACACTTGTGCACATTCAAATCTGTCTGGTGTACAAATCCCTAGCATTGTTCAGGAGACTCAAAATCTGATTATGCCAATTTACCTGACTGATCCCAGTGATCCCTTGAAGTGTGCAACATTTAGGCTAGATCCAGCCACCAGGACAGCATTTTGAATTAACTGCTGTGCAAGCACAAACAAAACAGCTGTATTTCATGTAAGACGTAATATTCTGTGTAGATTACTAACTACAGATCAAAAGTCATTTAGTCTTTTTAGTTAAAGTAGTTACATGCTCAGTATACAGAGCCAGATATAAAATGGGAGATTGAACACTCTTGTGCAGCCTCATGCTCTAATCAAACTGGTCATTGGCATCTTGTAGATGAGATGTGGTCTGGTGGCTAGACTGCCATATTTGGGCCAGGTGGTTTGGATCTCAGCTTAGAAACTTGGTGGAATCTTTTGTGATTCTGGGCAAATCACTTAATCACTGTGTGCCTCATATATATATAATGGCAAATGCATGTACAATTCATTCATTTTGTGTTAGAGATCTATTTTGCCTAATAGTACCTTTCTCTATTTTTGGGGAGAGTAGCAGCAGTTCAAGTAACATGTTAAATGCCCCAAAACTTGTGCAGTCCACCTGCAATTCTCAAAACAGCTTTTGGTATCAACATATTTAAAATATAGTCTTTACCAGTCTGGGACAGCGTAGGAACATAGAGCTTGATGTTATACCCATACATCCTTAACCCATTATGGGGAATAAAGATTTTTTTTACCCGGCACTGACTGATACATCATCTTTCAGTAGTGGGAGGGAAATATAGAGTCCTGTGTAATGTGTTTGAGGTAGGGGAAATATTGCCCTATGAGCACTTTAGTATATACACACAGTGGGAGCGAGAGGTTAAGGACCCATGCAAAACCTTCCAAAAAACAAGGATCACACCTGAGGTACTAGGGTTCAAGTCAGTTACTGGATCCTATAGACTCATGTCAAGTAGGCTCCTTAGGGATCTGATTGTCATGCACTCACCTGGTTCCAACCGCAGTGTGGATGCTGGACCCCCAATCCCAGCAGGGGCATTTTAAAGAAACAAGTAACAATTGTCTGATTTATAAAACTGCCCCAGAGGTGAAAGGGGATGGGATAAAATAAGAAGAGGATCCTGCGTCACTGAGGAAACTGCTTGTCTGTCCCGTGCACTGCCTAATAGGTTCAGGACTCCCTTATCCTCGTTATCCTATATGCTGGTGCAATACACTAAAAACATCAAGAGGCAGTGTTACCCATAGGTTCCTAACTCAAAATGATCTATCAATTGTTTACACTATTTATATACTAATAGACTTCAACATAAATATTGCATGAGAGAGCGCAGAACCATTTCAAGAATAATCTGGAGGTTTTCAAGTACTCTGAAATACACAGGATTCAGATTCAATCTCAAATACAACTTTAAACTCTAGATGTTTCTCACAGAATACCTGATACAATTTGACAAGAAACACAGTGGCGAAATTTCAGTTAAGGTGCAATGGAGTTCAGAGTGCTGCAGTGAAAGAGTCTACAGCACTGGGCCTCATGGGAGTTTACACTGAAAGAATGTCCAATATCTAAAACCGTGCTCACGCCGTCAAACGATTCAGTCTTTGGATTAATTGCTAACCTATGGATTAGTGCACACTAACCTGAGAGGAAAGTACTTAGCCATGACAGTACTTGAACGGGAATCTGAAGATGACTGGAGACTTGATGCAAAAAGCTCAAGAGGAGATGGAATCGTTGCTCATGAAGGATAACACTGGGTGTTGCAGATGCCTGGATCACAGGATCACTGAAAGGCTTGGATAACTAGAGTGCTAATAATTCTAAGTGACTCAGGAGGTGAGTGCAGGGACTTTGCTTACGCAGGACTGGAATGAGGCCAAGCACTGATGCAGATTCAGAAGGATTATTTATACAGGAAGAATTGAGCGTTACAGAGAGGCATGTGTACCACATGGAAGAGTGGAATATTCTAATGAACCTATAGAAAATCACGTGTTGCATACAATGCACATGAAGCTTTAAAGGTGGTCGGTGCAAATGGCAATTGGCAACAATGAAGAAGTATAACAGAACCCCCAGTGCATGATGGTACAAGTCAATGGTTCACAGTGGAAATGACTATCCTAAATAGACACATGAAATCTGCAGGTGCACATCAGGTTTAGCAACAGTACAGGAAGGTCAATAGTGCAGGCTTCCTGGGAGGGAAATCGTGGAGTGTTCGAGACTAGAAGATGCTGTAATGGAAGCATGACTTGGAATTCCTCGGGGCAGGGAGGTGCCACCAGGGAAAGGGGCCTTCTGTGTCTTGTGAACCCACTTTCAGCTCCGATTCTGGAGCCAACTCCACGCCCGGCACCAGGGTTCATGATGTCACTGGGAACAGCCTGGTTCATGGATGCTGATTTTGACACAACCAACAGTAGAGGAGGACCTCAATCTTAGTTCTGTCTGACTCTATGCCATATCAATCTCAACCTTAGTTGAAGCTGCACTTGAGTTCAGGCCTTACCTGCCTAGCCCCCATACACTTTGACGCTGATAAGACAGTGCCTTTACATAAAAGCTGCTCCAATATCTGTTCAAATCAGACTCTGACCAGAGACAACCAGCTTTTGGTGATGAATTTGCCCCTCAACATGATATTTTTTATATGGACTTGAAAGAGGTCAGTCAGGTGGACACTTCCTCTGAAAAAGGTTAAACCTCTGGCCCCTCAATAGCAGAGTTCTGCTGATTTGCCATGGACATAGATGGACATTAGACTGGCAGTGGCAGTCTCAGATCTGTAGTTGCCTTCCGCTGAGGTGTGAACCAACATTTTCATGGAGTTGTCACAACCTGGGCAATCCTCATCTGAACCTCTACTGCCATTCAAGGCCCTAACCGACACCCATAAAAAAACAGGTGGTACTTCATTACAGACCCCTAGTGGTGACCCTGCGTTCATAACGCACCACTCTCCTCCTGCAAGCCTGGCACTACTCATCTCGACTAGCAGGGTTAATCCCAGTTCTTTTCCTGCTACACTCCAGACATAAAGTTGAACAGATTTGAGACATTCAGGGGAGTGTTTTCTTCTAATAGCCTTGCTCTTAGATTTGTCAGCACCAGATACTTGTGAGGTAGGTACTTCAATGCATTATGGGACTTTTCCTCCAAATCTTACTAGTAGTTCCAGATTTTTTTTCTAATTTGGTGCAGACCATTCAAGATGGCCACGATGTGTCAAAGTATTTCATACATTTGGGTTTAGACACAACAGACTGCTTATGCAGAGCGGTCAATCCTGCGAGCTCCAGTGCCACCCATGGATGAGATCCACTGGCCTTTTGGGTAATATTCAAGTGTCACTAATGAGTATGCCTCTTATGAGAGTAGAGCTACCATGCAGTTTCCCAGTATTTCCACATTTGCAAAAGAGTATCTCCAAAACAAAAATTGCACCTCTTTAGAAGCTAGGGGTTTCACCTATAGACTGTGCCAAAGCTCCCCACCACTTCAGGCACCCTGGTGCTTTTGGAGTCAGTGTAGTGGATTTAGCACACAGTGTTCAGGTCCACAGGAACTGTGAACCCCCAGTCTCTCAAACAGCAGCCTCCAAGCTGCTTTAGTTTTCCCTTAGCAGCACACAACCATTCTGGGAGGCAGAATCAATTATATTCTCCATGCTTAGCAAACAATTACATCCAACAGTGGGTCCGGCAGATAATACAGAGAGGCTATACTCTGCCATGCCATTCTGTCACGCAGCATTGTCCACACGCATCAGAGCAGTTGATGGAGAACTTTTGTTTTTATTTGAGAGTATTACTCTTTGGGACAAAGGCGTCAACGAGAGAGGGTCTGTACCTCAGAGATCAGAACTTGATGCTCTTCCACTATTTCCTTGTGCTGAAAAAGGGCAGAGGCCTCTATCCAGTTTTAGGGACTCAACCCCTCAATTTCTTCCTGCTCACACTGGCTCAGGTTTTATCTGCTATGAATCCATGAGATTGAATGCTAGAGTTGGACTTGTAGGACACCTATTTCCATATCCATGGCAATTCAGGCCCACAGACACTAGGTGCAGTTTGGCAGGGGGTGGGGGGAAGGGCATGAGCAATTTCAGCTTGCCATGTCCCTTTTTGGTCTTACCAGCACCTCTCAGCTAGTCATGAAGATGAAGGTGGTGGTCGCAATGTGCCTTTAGAGTTGGAGGTCTCAACCCTCCCCTACCTCAACGTCAGACAGCTCAAGGCGGACTCGCCATAGTCCATCGTAAACCACCTCCAGACGACTGCGTACCTCTGTACTTCACTAGGGTTCACCATCAACTTACCACAGACACAACTGACTCCTTTGCTGAAGCATTCTTCTATCAGAGCCATCCTGGATAAGTTGTACTTTTGGGCCTTTAGTGTGGGTCAATGAGTCCAAGACATTCAGACTATGATCCTAATGTTCCATCCTTGGTCCTGGGTTTCAGTGAGGATGGCTCTGATGCTACTTGACCTGTTGGCATCCTACTCGTCGACCATGCCAGGTGGCACATACAGGATCTGCAATGGAATCTGACGACTCAGTGAGCACAGCATTGATGGAACAATCCAGCTCCATCAAAGTTTCAGAGGAGACTTCTTCTGAGTTGGGGAAGTCATCTGGGAGAGTTAGACTCTGGAGTACGGCGGGATCTGCTGCCACATCAACCTGGTGGAGTTGCAGGCCATTCACTTGGTGTTGAAAGGCTTCCTGCTGTCATCAAGGGGAGGCTGGTTTGGGCTCTTGCAGACAACATCACCACTACGTATTATTGCAACTATCACTGAGTAGTGGGGTCAAGAGCCCTGTGCCAAGAGGCCCTCCTCTTCTGGACCTGGATGAATCATCAGGGTATTTTATTGATCGTACATCACCTAGTGGGATCTCTAAACACAGGGCAGATAACTCAGCCAGCAACACCTAGCAGATCACAAATGGCAAATGCACCAAGAGGTTTCACAGGAAGTCTTCTAGCAATAGGTAGATCTCTTCAACACATTCCGATATTAGAGTTCCCTAGGAGACTCTCTCTCTGAGATGCATTCCCCTTAGAGTGCACCAGGAGACTTCTCTTTTCCTTTCAACAACTGCCTTTCCTGCCCTGAGTTGTGAAGATCATCAGAAATTATTGTGGCCAAATTATCCTAGTAGTTCTGTAATGGGCCAGGAGGGTGTGGTACCCAAAGCGTCTGGGAATGTGCATCTGTCCTCTGATCAGGTTTCATTTCAAGATGATATCCTGTCTCCTTTTGCAGCAGTAGGGTGGGTCCTGTATCTGTGCCTGCGCAATCTAAGCCTACTTGCATGGAGACTGAACTTTGGGACTTGAGTGTATTTGATCTTCTGAAGTAGTGATGCCATCCTGGCAGCCAGACACCCATCTTCCTAATACGTTTATGCTGGATGATGGTACAGGTGTGTGCATTGGTCTGGTACTTGTAAGTCAGAACTGTTACAAGTCTAACTGTCATTGTTTGTTCTGTCTTTGGCCTATCAAGGTCTTGTAGTAGGCATGTCTGAAGGTTACCTATTGGCTTTTTTTGTGTTTTCTGGACCAGCTATCCTCATTTAAATCTGTTGTCATGCATTTATTTAAAGTTTTGGTCCACATTTCTCTAAAGCATTTAGTGATGGCACAGTGGAACCTCAATTTGGTCCTCACTTCTCTTATGTCCCCATTTATGTCCCTGTTTGAGCTTCACATCGCCGTCCTTAGTCTCCTGACTCCTTACTCATCTTAGTCACCTCAGCTCATCCCATGAGTGAGTTTCAAGCTTTCAGTCCAGCTACCTTACTCTACCCTCTTACAAGAAAAACTAGTGTTAAGGACTAAACTGGACTTTCTACCCAAGGTTGTGGCTCTTTCACTTCGGAGAGTCAAAGAAATGCAAGGCAATGCACAAGAAGAATATACCCAGATGGATAGTCCTCTGCTTCAAGATCTGTTATGTGTTGGCCTAGAAGCAACCCCCTGAGGGATTGTGGTCTCACTGCACCAGAGCCAAGGCTGCTGCTGCTACTGTGCTGGCATGCGGCATTTCTGATGTGTATTTGTCAAGCTCCTACTTGGATATCGGGGCACGCATTCAAATAGCACACCTGCCTTGACAGCCAAGTCCAAATGGATGGGCATTTTGTCCTTTCAGTCCTGCAGGTCCTTCTTGATCTGAATCATTCCATAGACAGGCAGGAAGAAGTACTGCTTTGGTATTTATTCTACAGGTGATGAATCTGTAATAGACGTATTAATAAGGGCAAATTACTTAACTTTGGTGACTCTTTGTAATGGATACTCTAGCTAACCACAGATTCCTCGGTGTCTTTCCACCTCCCTATTCTGTGGAATGGACTTCTTTCCATCGAGAGAGGTCCAAAATGGAGAGCTATATGTGTCTCCAGTCATCACTTCTAGAGCAGAGGAGAGTTGACGCCAAGCCACACAATCCCACCTACTGGCATGCAGGGGCCATGTTGAAAAATCTTCCTGCTCCAGTCTGGTATCTGAGGATATTCTATTGGTGAGGATTCTGCAGTTAGATTATCCACCAGAAATACTTTTACCGAAGGTAATTAACTTGTTCAACACTGGAACTTCACACCTGCTAAATTATGCTCCATGGGCTAATCAGAGAGAACCCTATGCAGGAGAGAATGTGTAGAGGCTAGTTCCCTGACCCATTGCCTAAGCTCTTGCCCTTTAATAAGGATGTTTTGGCAGATTGTCCTCCAGAGCCTTGAAGCTGTGCCAAGTTTACACCTCATGGAGTGCTGGAGGTTATTTTGCTTGGAGCCTTGTCTAAGGAAATGTACACATTACATAACAAAAAAGGAAAAATATCCTGCCTGGCCAAGGGTGCCATCAAATAGTTGCTGGACTTGGAGGAGAGGGAGGGGTGCTACTCTTGCTACTTCCTCAGGCTTAAGAAGAATGGATACTTCAGTCATGTACTGGACCTTTGGCCATTGTGCACCTTCCTGAGGAGGGGCACGTTCAAAATGTTCACTCTGCTCTGGATCTTAGAGACTGGATGGTGTCCTTAGACTTGCATGATGCATTTTGTCATGTACCCATCCTGTCTTCCCACAGGCACTACCCCCAGTGCATAGTGGGTTCAGAACACTTCCAATTTGTTTGGCTATCCTTTTTCCTTACCTGGGTCTCTCGAGTATTCATGAAAGTGATGAGTACCATCACAGTTGTAACTTTGTGCATCCTCTGTTTCCTATGTCAAATGGTAAATGCTGTTCTTGCTGGGGAAGCCTAGGTTTCAGTGGTCCTAGCACTGGGTCAGTCTCTTCAGTTCCATCCAGTGTTCCCAGGGGGTATCTTAGGATCTTCTGTAGTAGGAAATGAAGACCAACCACACCTGCAGCACCCCACTCTCCCTCCCCACCACGAGTGAATGTAGACTGTTTTGGTGCAACCACCTATGCTCATTTCTTTACAGACCAAGTAATGCTGAGGGCTCAAACTACTGTCCTGCCACTAGTGGAATTGCCCTTTTATGTTAGTCAGTCGATTACCCTACTGGTCTTCTTCAGTTCACCCCTCGAAAGAGGAGGAGAGGCTTCATAGGTCTGACCCTAAGAGATCACTGAGCTTTTTTTTTATTGACCTTAGAAGGACTGCTGTGGGGCCAACCAGCTCTTTGTTAGCTTTACTAGAGTCAATAAAGGCAGAGGGGTGCAGAAGAGGACTGTTGAGGTGGATAGTCTTTTGTATAACAGTATGATATAAATGCTCCCCAGAAGGCCTGCAAGCCCATTACACCAGGACCAAAGCCTCAACAACTGCACTAGCAAGGGAAGGGACTGTCAAGGACGTTTGCCATGCTACGACATAGATGTCAGTGCATACATCCATGAAGAAACACTGTGTTGACAGCTAGGTCCTCAGAGAGGACCGCTTCTGGGGTGGTATTGGAGAAGGTAACAGTTGGCATGCAGGGGTTATGGCTGGGAAAACATTTCTGATTCCAGTCTGGCATATGCTATATTCTAAAAGTGAGGAATCTGTGGTTAGAGATTGCACCAGAAAGTGCAAGTAAATAACTTTTTTCTTCAAAGGACTTTGCAATGATCATACTTACTTGGTGTACTTAATTTGCACTTCAACTGTATAGTCTACCAATTTACACTGCAACTGGATAGTCTACCAATATGAAAGAAGAGTTGTAGCTTTAGTCAACATGTGTTCATTAATAGCCTTCGCTTGACTACAATAGCTGTGTACTTTTGAGTACGTAAATTAAATCTTGCTTTTAGAGACCTTAAAGATCAGCAGAGAAAGCATGTATTGCATAGTCATAAACTGGGCTTCTCTTTAGGACTTTAATTCTGCCAACATGCCCTAATGCTTGTGATTATTACAGCACCTACATCTTACATACAGTGGTATGTAATATTAAACGATACAAGGTAAAATGAAATGTATACTGTTTTTCTTCTTCTAACCATTTCGAGGGACAGTGCAGCTAAATCTTTTTTTTCTTTTTTCTTTTTTTTTTTGTTGACATTTTCTTTATTTGCATTTGGTTATAGGCAACAATACAATATTGTCAGCAAATAGGGGTTAAGGAAACAAAAAGAAGGGGGAAGGAGTCGGGAAACACGGTACAAAGTGATGATAGGTACAGTGATGATATTGCTTTACCCATCCACATATGACCCTAAATATAGCAAATCGTACAAAGTGTTTCCTATGTTGAGTATGCCCTTTGGCTAGGCAAGTGATGACAGGACACCTGGCTGCAGTGTTGCAGATGCCAGTGTGCACGGGCATAGGATCAGACACAGCTCAGAAGTTGCATACAGGATCTGGGAGGGGTTGGATAATTCTCAGAGTTGGCTTCCATCTTTAATAGTGCAGGTGAGTCTCTGTGTTGCAGGAAGGTTAGTAGGGGGTTCCCAAATATCCTTGGGCAGGAGCATAGTGGCATAAGCGCCCCGAAGTGGGATAATTGCTCTTGACAGTAAGTTGTATCCTGCAACCAATACTCTATAGTGGGGGTGGGGCCTTCATCCCCATTGAATGGGGACCCTAAGCTCGGCTAAAAGAAGGCGCATGGCAGTGAGTCGGCTGTCCCTAGGGGGTTACCTCTTTGACATAGCCCAGGAGGCTAACCAGTGGATTCTATGGTGGAGAATGGCCGTTAATGGTATGTATGGCAGAGAACACCACAGCCCAGAAATAAGCTGCCCACGGAATATACATAATGTTGGAAATGACAATTTTTGCATGGTGTACCCACTAGATTTTTGCCTTGACTATTTTTTTATGCTATAGACCTCTGTACACTTTACACCTGTTAACCAGGAGTAAAGTGCCTCTGCTACACCTTTCAACTTGATGAAATTGTCATACACCTAATTGGCATAGTTAACCTATAAGTCCGTAGTATACAGTACCTAAAGCATACCCAGGGCCTGTCACACATTGTGCCTCCCAGTGAAGCAACAGGACAAACATGGGTTCAGGCTTGCCATTGTAGCATGGTCGTGCAGGTTTTAGCTGCAAATTTGACCAGTCAAAAAAGCAACTTTTGACAGGCCGAACCCTCCTTTTTACAAGTCACCTCTAAGAAGGCCTTACTTACCATTAAGGCAAGGCTTATGATATTTAAGAATAAGGCATGTAGAATCTTAATATTAAACATGTCCATACAATGAAAAAGCCCAAAAGGCCATTTTGAAAGTAGCAGGGTCAACTGTTCCTAGGAAAGCACTGGGATACAATATTAAATATTTAATATTGCTTTCTTTAATATTGCTAGCTTCACTTGCGAAACTCATTCTTGGACTTTTTAAAATATTTAGTACAAACAAAATTAATTAGTAAAGTCATTTACGTAATAAATACTTTAGAACAGGCACTTTTGTAAAGTCACCTGTTAACTCTCTAAAGCTTCTAGAAGTCCATGTGTATAAACTTCCAGTTATAACACAGGAGCTGAATACCCACCTTGATAAGGTGTGAGCTAGTACCAGATGGAATTTTAATTCCTCAAACAGAATTGAAGACTTCCGGTGGAAAAATCCGCAGTTGCTTTAGGATGGAATTTTTTTCCCTTTCGAGCAACGCAATGACAGCGGGTAAAAAAGCAAGGCTTCAGAATGTGAGCTGTCGCGCACATGGGAGATTAGTTATCCCTAGTGTGATTTCCCACCACTAGGAGGACATCCAGTGAGATTTTACAAATGCAGGCGGTCGCAGTCAGGGGGCTGCTTCCCGCGTAGATTTCCTACTCAAATGGCAGCTAAATTAACTCAAATTGTTTTTCGAGTCGGTATGCTGTCAGAATGGGCAGTTCAGGTCATTTTGTCAGTTCCCAACACATTTTTTTTTAATTTCTTTTTAAGAGGAATGCAGTACCACAGAGACTCCAACTTCCTCTTCCTTTCCAGAAGGCTCCTACCAATGATTTGTCTATCCCTTGGTCACTTTATAGTTTGATTAAAAAGGCGAGGAACACTCTCTGACTGCAATCCCTGCTGCATATATATATATATATATATATAGCAATGCAATGTAAGTTTTGTTGTGAAAAAATAACAAAATAACTTTTGGATAAGTTTTTGTTTGTTTGACAGGCATGCACCAGTATTTTTTTTTTTTTTAAACCTTTTTTATTATTACATATTTACATTTGATTCTGGGTGGCCTGGAGTTGCAGTAGGGGCCTATATGGTATTAACATTTCTAGTTTTGTCTAAGAGAAAGAGTTTGCACATTTTTGGGAGGGCTGGGTGTCTGGGTTTAAAGTATTTTTTCTCCTTTTTCCTGTGTGGTGTTCAGAGCATGAACAGCGTGATGTGTATTTTACACCCGTTGGTGAAATTCTGTGAAATCTCAGAGTTTTTAGGTAACTATAAGTGATTCCACCGAGTAAAATTCTGCCCAGATCGAGTTTGAACATGCTCCTAGAGCTGAGACAAAGGCCTTGGGTGTGGGGCAGTGTTATGTTTCTCTGGTATGCTGACCATCTGGGCTGTGAACAGGATCTTAATAACTTCAAAGGGGCCTACCTTGCCACAGTCAGATGAGCTTGCCCCCGTCCTTTGTCACCCTAGTAAATCAAGCATCAGGATCAGTGAGAGAGGAACTGCCCTCAGAAACGGTTTTCAGTGATTACAGCAGGAGAGGTTTCTGATTTTCCTAGCCGCACCTCTAAGGTCATGCTGCAAAAGTGAGTAGGGTCACCACTTTCCACCCCATCGGTTAGGAAGTGAGTGGCAAGGAGTATCCTCCCTGCACAGGCTGGCACTGGATCAACTATCTGTGAACCAAAAATAGCCTTGATGACTGGACCTGCTATCTGTCTTCTACTCAGGACAAATAAGTGTACTCCAGTACACTCCAGTACAGTAAGGCTGACCGGTTTGAGCTTCAGGTGCACAAAGGTCTTTTTTTGCATTCCCAAATGGCCTGTTCCAGCTGGACCTGGCTTGGACCCTTCTGCTGGCCTGTTGTGGAGTGACTCCTGACCCCAAGTGCAGTCCCCAAGGTCCTGGACCCTTGGCTCGTGTCATAGTGTACAGATAACAAATCCTGAAACCTGGAACTTAGAAGCATTTTGCCAATATTTCGGAACCAGCAGGGGATCGGGAACAACCTGCCAAGTCAGTCCAACAAAGGTGAGTCGCTGCTATGCCAAAGATTATGGTTACATCCGCTATTTTCTTCTTCAAATCAGCAAATCCAAATCAGTGGGACCACACAAAAAAGGTATCTGGCCTCAGGGAGCCCTCTTCAGCTTCACTCTGCAGCTTTTCCCTGCTGAAAGATTCCAAGTTCCAAAAAACCTCACCAAGTCAGAACAAAGAAATCTTCACTGTGCGAAGGCACAACAAGTTTAGATCCAGCTAGAGACCTTCTCTGAGTGCAAAATTTGAAATTCTTTCACTCTGAGCTTTCCTGCCAAAAGTCAGGGGGTTCACCAAGGCCTCATCCACTGGCTATTTGACAATTTGAAGTGGTTTTCTGCAGCAGATTTCTGTCTTGCCCGCTCAGGATTGTTGACTTCCATTCCAGAGTCTGAAGGTAAAGACTTTCACTGGGAAAAACCAGGTCTCTTTAGCTGACCTGCGCTGCATCGCAGTCAACCTTAAACATTACCCTTGTCCCAGTCAGGGTCGGCGCTAACACTTTTGGGCTCTATTTTAAACCTTACATTTTAAACATTAATAAATCCATTTCTACTTATCTGATTTTTGTTTTGCTGTCATTTTATTTATAAAAAATGTATTCTATTTTTCTAAGTTGGTTTGGTATTTTTCTTGCCTTCTGTTTTGACTTTATAACCGTTTGAATACTGTAAGAATACTTTTCTAATCGCCTGCCATAGCCACCAGATTAATTTAGTGACTGTTTTACCCTGACAAGAATCATTCCTATTGTTTGAAATGAGTGCTCACCCCCCTCAACTACCACTCCCAATTTCTTGCATCTACTTTATTAAAGGTGAAATGACATAAAGTTGATTAAATGCAAATATACCAAAAACTGGCTAAGCTAGTAGATTTCGGCTTGAAAAGACTGAGCTTAATTTTGCTTTGCTGTCGCTTTTTCCCCAAATACATGCAAACACACATCAAACACATGCATACATATGGCAGGCAGTCTTGCATTACACCAAAGAAAATCCAACCAAGGAGAAACTGTTACACGGATACCTTGTGATGGATCCACCTGTTTCTGACAGGTATTCCAGTTTTTAAGACTATTTTCCAGTTCCAAATGATGAATTCTAACCTCTGTATATATTATGTTTGTCATGTCTATTGTCATGCTTCAGATAGAATGGCACCCTCCAAATGTAAAGTTAATAACGAATATGTCATTCAATAGATTTAGGCTCTAGATGGCTGTGCTATCAAATGTGTTTGGCCAAATGCTTGGCCAGGGACCTTGAAAAAGGTTTTCTATTAATGAAAACCTATTCCAAGGTGATCACTAATGTCTATGTGTGCTTTGTGATGCATGTGTCTTATTGCATCTGGCTGGCCAACCTAATAATATAAAAATAAAAGAAGATGTGACGAGAGCAAGGACACATATGCAATCCCATAGAGTGCTGAAAAAAAGAGTTATTTCGATAAGAGTGGATAAAAACAGCTCATTCAGTCAAAACACTGAGAATAAAATACTCCTGGGTTTGGGACACACAGGCTTAGGGAGGAAAACCTTACAATCAAGAGCAGACACCTGAGAAAAACACTAAAGCTACTCAGACTTGAGCGGGGGCTACCCCAAGGCCCGCTGAAAGTACATGACATGTATTGAAAATGATAAGGTTGTAAACAGACATCAAAAGCTATACGTAACTGAGACCTAATCACCTGTAAATGTATGTCAATCACATGGCTTTTATTTACTTTGATTGTTTGTCAACAGAGTGGATTGGCCAAAGGATCAGTTCATTCCACCTTATATACCGCGCTTCAGAAATGGCTGGGAACCACCTTTATTGAGCTTTATGGGTGTCCCAATGGAGCAAGATCTGAATCACTTGGCTGAGTCTGTGGCAAATGCAGCAGAACTGCACAGAAAAGAAGAAATTAGAAGATTATCAGCAGAGGTATGGCGCTAACATGTTGCAAACATCTATCATATTATTGTTGTATCGTGTGATAGAGACTTCTAGTTGCAGATTCCTTACCTTGGAATTTCCCCAGGGCGTCAGACTGAATCTGGAGATTTTTCTTCGAGCAGTTCCCTTGTGCACAGTTAGGTGGCATTGGTTAATTCCGCGTCTATCGTTGGCGTTGTGGTCGCCATGATGACGTTGCGGTCATACGTAGGCACCACCCAGATGTGCACTGATGTCAGTTCTTTCCTTTCCGCACCACGCACAGTTCCGGTCAAGAGCTCCCCTGGTCACTTTTTAACCAAAATCAACCTTTTTTTTAAAAATGTTAATTTTTTTTTTATAACTTCTTTGGCACGTTAAGCGATGTCTCGAAAGACCTTGCGATGCGTGTCACCACATGATGTCGATGACTGACCTGCACTTGGTGTGTTCGTGGTGTCTGGAGCATGACCACAACCCAAAGTTGTGCTTCGAGTGCCGGGCCATGAACCCGAAGGCTTTTAAGGAGCGGTCCCTAAAGCTCATGGCGGTCTGGCGTTCCACTCCCTGTCGCTCCCAGTCTCGCTTGAGAAGAGGGTCTCGAGACAGCTCGCAGAGTCATCACCACTCCTTCTCGTCCCATTCAAAATTGTTGGGACATTCGGGTCACAAGAAAAAGAAGCTGAAGAAAGCTAGACATTCTTTGACTTCATCCCATCGCTCGTCTGATGCGGGAAGAGTGTTGATGCTCAAGGCCTCTGTCTGCGGAGCCTACTTCTGGGTTCGCTCCGTGCCTCCTCGAGTTTCTGGGAGCCAGAGCCACCCCTGCCCAGCAAATTTTATGAGGCCTCATCTTTGGGCAGACCGAACCCCCTGCGGCGCCTTTTGGGCCTGGGGGCTCGGACCCTTAGGGTTCCGTGCCAGAGGCTCAGGCCCCTCCCTCTGAGGGCCCCTTACAGATTCGTGCTGACGCCGGTCATTCCATTGCGACTTACCCCGGCATTGGCTAAGATGTCAATGCTCCCAACGTCGGTTGGGCCCACAATCAACGTCAACCCAATCCTGATGACCTGGAGCCGGAACGGCTTCGATCAACGCCGCTTCTGACTTCGACGGGGCTTACTCACCCCAGGTTGGATCCCAACCCTTTTTATTATGGGTACGAATATGAGGAAAGATTGGAGGGAACGTTGGATCATTTAGAATGCCAGCTAGATTACCCTGACTTGAACTTGGCACAGGAATTGGGTGAGGCTAGTGGTCTGGATACTTGAGGTGCTGGCATGTTTTCTCCTACTGTGGCTACCGCAGAAGGAATGTCCTACTCCATGGTGGTCAGTAGGGCGGCTGAGGTCTTTGGCATTGAGCTTCCCTCTGGTGCAGTCAGGACTAACCTCCTGACAGGTGCTTCACCCTGAGGCTTCCACTTCAGAGCCTGTTCTTCCATTTGATGAAGCCCTCACCAATGTCCTTCTGGGTACTTGGTCCAGACCTAGCACAGGGACTCCTGTGAATAGGACAGCAGCCCATCCTGAATGACCATAAATTCCTGTCCCAACACCCCACACCTGGCAGCCTTGTCATCCAGGCTTCTTCATCATCTGTCGCATTTCCATCCACTCACCCAGATAGGGAATCGAAGAGCCTGGATCAACTTGGGCAGAAGATCTGTTCTTTCTCCTATTTGGCATTGCGGTCCGTGAACTCTGCGTGCCTTTTGGCCCACTAAACCCATTCATTGTAGGATACGGTTACACAGGTAGTGCCGCAGGTCCAGGAGGAGGCCGGGGCCATCATCTCCCAGCCATTGCTGATGGGAGGAATGCAGCTAAGTTCATGACTCGTTGTGAGCTGGACACGAGCAGCTGCATCGACAGTGGCCTTGAGGTGCTGCGCCTGGTTAAGTACTTCAGTTTTTTCGGCGGATGTCCAACCATCTCTCTTGGACATGCCTTTCGATGACACCCATCTCTTCGGAACCAGAGGCCTACCCAGTTCACCCCGCCACAGCCTCCAAGCCTTCCTAGTCCATCCCCCCCATCTCAGACCAGTTGGAGGCAGGATCCGCGATCACCTGCCCCACTGGGAATCCATCATGACTGACAGGTGGGTGTTACAGATCGTCTGAAGGGACTACTCTCTCCCCTTCATAACTGCCCCTCAGGGGATGACTCCATCCTGTGGCTGCTTACTAGAGGATCATCTGCACTTCTCTGTGAGGAGGTCGCAACCCTCTTGGCCAAGGGAACCATAGAGGTGGCTCCTGCGCCAGAAGTGGGTTGTGGTTGTTATTACCTCTACTTTCTGGTGCCAAAAAGAGGACAAGGGCCTACATCCTATCCTAGATCTTCGGGCCCCCGATCTCTTCCTCAAGAAGAAGTTCAAAATTCTCACTCTGCCTCAGGTCAGGTCTGCCTTGGACTTCCATATACCCGTCTTGCCTGTCTAGAATCGCTACTTGCGATTCGTGTAAGTCATGAGCACTTTCAATTTACCGTGCTCCCCTTTGGCTTTACCAGCACCCCTCTGGTGTTCACAAAAGTGGTGGTGGTTACAGCTCATCTGAGCAGGTTAGGGGTTTTAGTCTTCCCCTACCTCGACGACTGGCTGTTGAATGCAAACACACCCAGAAAGTCATCTCCCCAGCAAACTTTCTGCACTTGTTAGGGTTCACTATAAATATGGATTTCCTGATTCCTTCTCAGACTCTCCCTTTCATCGGAGCTGTTCTGGACACATTGCAGTTTTGGGCACATTCCACCAAATAAGCGAGTCTGGGGTATTCAGGTTATGATTCCGATGTTTCAGCCTCTATCCTGTATTCCAGTGTGATTGACTCTGAGGCTTCTGGGCCTCATTGCCTCTTGCTGGTGACACATGCCAGATGGCTTATGCGGGCTCTGCTGTGGGAACTGAAGTTCCAGTGGATTCAGCATCAGGGGAATCTATCCGACATGGTCCAGATTGGAACTGCAAAAGACCTGCAGTTGTGCCTTTCAAATCGCTATTGGGTCAATGGGAGATCCCTCTCTCGTCCCCAACCAGATCTTACGGTAGTGAGATGCGTCACTCCTGGGATGGGCGGCCACATTGGAGAGGCTGAGATCAGAGGTCTCTGGTCTTTATTGGAGTCCGGGCTCCATATCAATATTTTGGAGCTCTAGGTGATCAGGCTTTCATTGAAAGCATTTCTTCCCTCTCTAAAAGGGAAAGTTTGCAAGTATTCACCGACAACACTACCAGCAAGTAGTACTGCAGCAAGCTGGGTGAAGTGGGGTTGTGGACTCTTTGTCAAGAGGCTCTACGCCTCTTGTTATGGCTGGAACATCAGGGTATAATCCTGGTGGTTTAGCATCTGGCGGGCTCTCTGAACGACAGAGTAGACTAACTCAGCCATCGATGCATAGTAGATCTCGAATGGCATCTCCATCCGGAGGTGGCATAAGGCCTCCTTCAGCAGTGGGGCGAGCCTTAGTTAGATCTGTTTGCCTTCACAGAGAATGCACAATGTAAACTGTTTTGCGTGTTGGAGTTTCCAAGGTGGCACTCACTCTGCAACGCTTTTTGTCTCAAGTGGAACTCAAGCCTCCTTTATGCCTTCCCGCCAATACCACTTATGTCCAGAGTTCTGAAGAAGATCGAGAGTGACCAGGCCCAAATTATCCTTGTGGCTCCGGACTGAACATGAAGAGTAAGGTATCCAGAGCCACTGAGCATGGCCACGGATCCTCCGATCAAGACTGCCCATTCAGGAGGATCTTCTGTCGCAGCAGCAGGGGACGGTTCTCCACCCAAACGTATTCAGCCTTCTCCTTCTTGCGTGGAGATTGAGCAGCAGTTGACAGCTTTTGACCTTCTGCCCGAAGTCTGTGATGTTATCTTGGCAGCCAGTCCCCCCTCCCACCAAAACGGTATACGCTTGTCGTTGGCATAAATTTGTGGCATGGTGTACTAACAAGTCTGTTGATCCCCCCCCCCCCTTTCTGCTCCTCCCTCTGAGGTTCTCTTGTTCATCCTTTCTTTGGCCCAGCAGGGCTCTGCTTTGGGCACCCTTAAAGATTACTTATCGGCCATCTCAGCCTTTGTTAAATTGCTTGACCAACCTTCCTTATTCAAGTATCCCATTGTTGGAAGATTCTTTAAGGGACTCACTCATTTATTTCCTCCGACACCGTTCATTATGTCCCAGTGAGACTTGAACTTCGTTGTGACTAACCTTTTGTGTGCTCCTTTTCGAGATGCTGCAAAATTGTCCCTAGGGGCACCTAACAATCAAGGCTGCTTTTCTTATTGCCATCACCTCTGCTCGTAGAGTAAGTGAGCTTTAAGCTGTTTCTCCCAAGCCACCATATTTGTCTGTCCACCCTGACAAAGTGGTGCTTTGTATGAGGGCCTCCTTCCTTCCTAAGGTTGTTACACCTTTTCATGTTGGCCAATCCGTCACTTTGACTACTTTTTACGCACCCCCACATCCCTTTTATGAGGAGAGACTCCACCGCCTGGATCCAAAAAGTGCATTGGCATTCTACCTGACTCGTACTAAAGATTTCCAGGTGGACAAACAACTCTTTGCTGGATATGTGGCTCGAAGAAAGGGAAGGTAGTGTGGAAACGTACAATGGGTACTAAATGTGCTACGCTTTGGCTAAGAAACAACACCCTGAGGGCTTGCGTGCTCATTCTGCCAGAGCAACTTCTGCTACCACAGCGTTAGCATGCGGAGTTCCTGTCCTGGACATCCGTCAGACAGCAACCTGGGCATCCCTGCACACGTTCACAAAACATTACTGCCAGGACAGTCAGGTCCGCAGTGATGGCTGCTTTGGTCATTTGGTCCTGCAGGACTTTCTAGTATGATCTTGGTTCGCAGCCTACCTCCAAGGATGGTATTGCTTGGGTATCTATTCTAAGGTAAGGAATCTGCAACTAGAAATCTCTTTCAGATGAACAAGTTACCTTTGGCAACGATTTATCTGGTCGAAACATATTCTGTTTAAAGATTCCTTCCTGACCCACCCATCCTACACGCTTGTGAACTGATTTCTAGGGACAGGGATTCCCCTTTCAGCCCCTTAGCTCTGGCACACCAATTTCAGTGTTCTTCATGGCTCTGCGATACTGACGTGGACGTTGTGAAAAGAAACTGACATCGGCACCTGGGTGGCGCCTAAGTACAACTGTGACATCATCACTGGGACCACAATGCCAGTGACAGACGCGGAGTCGACCAACGCCACCTAATGGTGCAAAAGGTTACTGCTCGAAGAAAAATTTCTGGATCCAGGCTGATGCCTGGGGGGAAATTCTACGGGAAGGAATCTACAACTAGAACATGTCTCTTCCAGAAAAATCGTTACATATGGTAAGTAAATAGTTCTTTAAAACATTGACTTAGTCATGTTGATCTTGTTTATTAAAAAATTAGTTGAGGCAACTGTGTGTTTATGCATCATATATCCATGTGTACATATAATATTGATGTATAAAACATAAAATATTCATAAAATAATTCATTGAAATTGTTTTCTGGGGTCTATTAAATGTTTTATTTTATTACTGTACAATGTGCTTGCACAATTGAGTTTTTCACACTGAAAATGCCTTCACAAATAAGAAAAGTTAATTAGACTTGTTTGACATCAGGGGGATCATTTACATTTTTGGGTTTCAAATGTGAAAAGCTGTTTGGCAAACCGCTCACTTCACAATTAAAAAAAATCTCCTCCTTACTACTATAGTTTACCAGTTTTAAAACCTAGTTTGAATATACAAGATAGTCTGTGCTAACATTTGGACCACAATTGTCAAGAAACAACTCATTCTAATTAAAAATGTACTATGAATAAGGTTGCCATTAGATTGCTACAATATTGCTAAGTGTTCTCAAACACCAGCAATAGAATACCAGTTAAATTATTTTGGGGAAAGGGATGGAAAAAGGCAATTTAAAATTATATTTGGAAATTACATAACCATAACCTAAAGTATATACAATATATGCACTTAAGGTATAGCCTCTTATTTGCTTTGCTTTCTCAGTTGTAAGGCCCATTTAGATAGAGATGGGTGTCTAGAGTTCTTTCAACTTAGATTCTTTATTCGATCCCTCAAGGATCCTAAAAGTACCCATGCATAAAAGTCCATGAATACCATACACATTAAAAACCTCAAAAGACCACATTTTATACTTATAAATCCATTGTTATTAGAATAGTACTTAATGGAAGTTCCCAAAGTATCCCTATCCTAAACTGTAGGACCAATGTAGTTTTATAGGGGCATTGCCTACAGCACCTGTGGCCTGCATAAAGCTATGAGAGCACAAAAACTATGTAAAGTGACTTTGTGCAGCAACTACCAATAAATTTGATTAAAACATAATAGTCAGAATTTAAAACCTTTAAAAGTGGCATCGTAAAAGTGCAGATAGAAACAACATTTTAAAATTCATAGTAGCACAATCACAAAGGAACATAGCAGCATGTAATACAAAATACTAGAGGAGTTTCTGCACCAGTCCTTTCCACACTGTTGACCTAGTAATTGTAGATGACTATCTCGGATAAATTTTGAACAGCAAATGGAAGCAGGCATAAGGAATCCTAAAACTTCAAAAACCACCAACCTAGAGCCATCAGTCTTTAAGATCCTAAAGGCCTATATGTTATTTCTAGTGCCCAAAGTCCTGCAAAAAGGGCAATAGCCATTTTTTCCTCTGCAGACCGTAGGCAGGGCAGAAGAACAAAATGTGGGGGATGCTTGCCGAGCATCCTCTGCAGCTGGACACTCATCTCCCACCTGTTGTACGCCAGCCCACTTTATGCAGAATGTTCGGTGAGAAGGAACTGGTACCTAAACTGTAAAAATGGGTTCCGTGCCAAAGGAGGTGTAATTTCATCAATATCCTTTTCCTCCCCAGGAAACATTTTAAAGTAGAAACATTCTGTGGTTAGGGCACCTTTCCTCCTGTGTACGGTCTCCACAGATGCAAACGCCCTGTAGGCAGATTTACTATGTTTTTTTCAGTGTCACTCTCTTCTCTGATTAATGGCCTACACAGCTCAACTAGGGAGTATAGTATATTTGGAGGAGACCTTAGCTGTATTGAAACAAACAGTCTGAATCTTAAGATTCAAGATGTTTGTGAACGGTTGTTTGTGTATGTTCTGCTGTGGCAGTCTTTGTGGTTATATGTGTCTCTTTGTACCGGTTATGCACTTGCCACATGGATCCCAATGCTCAATTTGCTGCTACCATAAACTCTTCCTGGAACTGTTCTCTGTCATGCGGTTCCCATTAGAGTAATAAAACTGCATGTTTAGGGCAGCAGCACCACCGAGTGTGGGAGACTGAGTCAACTCAACACCATTTGGAATCTGTCGGCCTTACTCCTGGCTATCCTGCACTGCCTCACCCCACCCTGGTAAGAAGAAGGTAATTTGTAGCAACCTAAACCTGACACTCTGACTCCTCTGGGAAGTTGTGGGAACAGATCATACCTCTTTCTCTCTGTTACTCAGTGATTCACACTTGCCAGGGCAGAACACAGGAAGCAAACTGGATTTCAGTAAATTTATTGAATCAATTACATCCTAGTATACAAATCATGAGCTGTGGTACTAAGGCAGATGAAACATACGTACAGTAATCATCATTACAACCAATGTAAAGAAGATTAGCAACCCCACCCTTTTGTAGGATTCTCGAAAGCCTAGAGTTTCCTGTCTTTATCCTAAGTCTAATTCTGAGATCATAGTTGTGGTAACCTTTCTGCCTGTTCTGATCTAAGAGAGTAACCCCGACCCCCATACATGAGTAGGGTGGTAAGGGTCTGTCTATTGTTTGGATGGCAGTCCCCTCGGGAAGATGAGGAGTCAGGATCAGCAAAGCTGACAAATGTTGTGCGTCCCAGGACAGGCATGATTGGCATGCCTTCTGCCTCCTTTAGGCCTATGTGTTGTTTATATAATAAACCTAACAGAATTCTAAGAACAGGCCTGATGTACTGATGTGTCTGGAAAATGGAGACTGACTCCTGAGCTCCTGGAGTGGCCTTATGAGTTGATATAACATGTACAGTATATGACAGCCTTGCACAGGGCTCAAAGTGCATTGTGTACAAATGGCTAATAAAATCTGCAGCGTGAACAACTATGACTTCTTGGAAAGAAGCAGCTGATTAAAACATTAAAACCATGAGCTAAAATCTGGCTGTGCTAAAAAAATAAATATGAAATGGATAAAATGCATATGAATGTAAAGTACACAGGCTACTGGCCTGATGCTAAAATAAGGGTAACAATACACCTATGAAGGGGTGAGAGGAAAAAAATCTCCTTGTCCAACCTCCCAATATATCTACCACTATCACAAAAGGGACAAGAAAAACCAATACATTACCCTCCCCTGTGGGCGGGCGACTACAAAACTGCCCTCACCCACTCATTGTGACATGCTTCATCATTGGGCTTCTGCTAACACACTCCTACGTAGAACCACGTTGGAGTGGAGCAGTAAGGGTGGGGAACAGAAAACACAATGCCACAACACAAACAAAAACGGGGATCTGAACAAACAACAGAACATAAAACTGTCTCAAGGGTGTCCCCTTCCTCAATTTTATTAAAGGACCCCCTGGACAGGATTAAAAATGGACCCCTGGTGGTGGCTTACAGGATTCCATTACCTGTTCACCCCAATACCTGTTCACCAGTCAACATGTTTTGGCCGTTTTTTGCTGCCCGTGAGGGTCAATTGGCCTTCATCAGGACCTCAACGGATCCCCATTATTTCTCTCCCCTACCTGTCATAGATCAGGGCTTGTATTACTCTGCGTATCCGGGTACATTTGTCCCTGTTTGTATACACACTTTGGGTTATCTGTAATATAAAGGGTAGAAAAGAAACATCACACAGGTAAATGTTCTTTTTGCAGTTCAGGATGTTTCCCATCCAGTGTCTCCCTCTCCCAGAATATCTACATGTGCAAACTGATGCGTGCATTGATTCCCCCATCTATCATTGTTAATCCTTTCCACATTGAAATGCCCTCGTAGTTCAAACCATCACCCAGGTTTGTTTCACCCCCAAGCAGTGAGCTTATTGTCTTCAAATAAAACTAATCTCACACTCACCGAGTTTCTATTAGGTAATTTTTCAACCCGGAGCCGGGTGGGCGCACCACTCTGTAGTCACACACTAAGTAAAATGAAGAAAACCATATTTTTGTCCAAGAACAACTACCAGGTAAAAACATCCCAGGATACCTGCATTGGAAAACACATTTCGTAACCAATGACCCTCGCGGCTCCTCGTCCGCTTCTCTCCCCTTCTGTCGGGGTTAATGCTCTTCTCGTGTAGCACTTAATAAACTTCAGTGTTACTCTCAATTATCCCCCCTCCCTTCCCACGCTCCTTACTTTTTCAAGGGACCAGTGGCTCCTGATACGCCGCCTCTAGCTCCGTGAGTAAAACCTGGCCAATTTCTGAAGACCTCTATTATCTCTCCCAAAAAGGTTGAGCGTCATTACATCCTTTGTTTCCACTCCTTAAAGGGATGAGCCGCCCCCCTTTGGCTTGTCATGGCCCATACCGGCGGCCATGTTGGAAGTATTATTGTGACACATAATGCAGTGTAAAAAGGGAGAAATTTTTATCCACATCTAGCAGCCATTTTAGGTATGAAAAATAAATATAAAACCTTCCTTGTTTTTTAATGCTCTATTCTTATCTCTTCTCCTTCATGCCCCCACCTCATCAATATAAGCTATTCTGCCCTATTAAAAGATATTTTAATTACTCAAAGAGACAGGGGACGGAGAGCATGGGGGGGGGCAATGTGTGGATTGGGACAGGGCTACCAGATTACAGGAAGGGAATACGCCAAACACGTATCAAAACACTTGTATAGTGACCAAGTGATCTACATCACTTTACCATTCATCTGTTTGATTCGCTTTGGTGTGCTCCTAATGACAGTTCAACTGATGTCAGGGAATATCATCATTCAAACCCTGTATGTGACTGCAGATTCGGTAAAACCATCGTTGTTCATGATTGAATAAAAATTCACTTACATCTGTGACATATGTTGGAAGAGAAGGTTTATCTAGTACCGTCCAGGTCAAGTCATCTATTTAATGGTCTATTTCAATAAAATGTGTCATCATTGTTGTTGTTATTCTTTTGCATCTAATATTACTCCTATGTTCCGTGAGTCGAACTTTCACTTTCTTTGTTGTCATTCCTACATAGGGAAGATTGGGTGGTTGGGCACCGCTAAAATAAGGATGCCCAACCTAGTTGCTAAAGAGACCTACAGTAATGCTCATTCTAAAATAAGTTTTCCCTGAATGTTAGCTGATTTCCTTTGAACTTCAGAGAAGTGTCCTTGTGCGTCTTCATGTGTGTAAATGTGGTAGCACATTTATCATATTCTTGATTTATAGTTATTTCAGCATTGTTTTACACAGCTTTCTGATATTCACACATGACGTCTTCCGGAATCCTAGAAGGAACTACAGCAAATACCTATTATTGTAGTCTCTGTGCAACTTTGTGTATATTTTTTAAAACGTATTTTATTGGCATTTTAAGGACAAGAACAACCAGGCAATGAGGTAGGAAGTAACACAAGGACTGTAATGAGCAAAGCATAGGTGGTGAAAACACGGTTACACAGGAGATGACAGAAAGAGCAGTCTCATACTTCCCATTCAGCCCTTCATGTCTGTAAGCACCACAGACATACTCCATGTTTCCATTATCACTAGGCTCCAAAGGAGCCAATAAAACAATCCCAACATCCCAATCCCAAAACTCAGTCCAATTGTTGCACAGAAGGAGCTATACATATAAGGCCGCACTCCATCCACTGCTTTCAAAATATAGGGAGGTAGGAGTACTCCATTGCTTAAAAAGTAAACAGCTCATAGCGATACTCAGTAGGTCCATGGGGGAGAGAGCTGAGCTAGGGAGCACGCTCGTCCAGGGGAATATGCCTAATGTCTGGTTGTCGTAAATGAGCCAATTGGGGAATGCATACACTTTAGCTGTCATGGGCATCTTTCTTCTAAAGGTCATCTTGTAGTCCCTCATAAGCCCTACCTGTCTCCATCATGACCCTCCCCCGCTTGGTGTCTCGCATAAGGGCCATGCTCTCATATTCTGTCCATCTTTTCAGGTCACCACGAAATTTCAGTAACGTTTGGCCCCTAGTATTTATTCAGTTAAGAGTTTTGGCCAAAATTAAGTCTAGATCTGTGATTTTAGTAGTCACCTTGCATTTGGGAGGTCTAGAAAACAGTCCCAAAAGGCATGTTGAGGGGGATAGTACAATATTGTGGTTCCTGATGTCATTAAGGAATGCCATTATTTCCATCTCATTCACTGAGATGGGGAAATCCCAGACCATGTGCAACAGTTCAGTGCCCACAACACATCATCTGGGGGACGCCACCTGAGGAGAGTTGAAGTATTTATTATTCATTCTCGTGTGCGATACAACCTGTGTAGGTAAACGGCCATTCCTCAATACCAGAGGAATAGCAGTGAGCACCTTTGACCAGTCCTCGTCTGTCAATGGGATTCCGCTGACCATTTGTTCCTTCGGTTATGGAGGGGGAACAGTTGTGGTCTCCTGCAGTGCATTAGAAATAAATGTGATGTCTTAGCATTTGTCTGAGGTCGTGCATATAACGTGGCAGCTCGTGTGGTCTTTAGGCTCAGCCTTTGCTTTCCCCACACTCTACAGATCACCCCTGAGAGGAACCCCAAAAGCAAAAACTGCCCCACAGATCAGCCATATGTAAGTTGCAGCTCCTTGAATGTTTGCTATTGCCCCCCAGCGTAGAGGTCGCTGAATATCATGATGCCACTCACCGCCCAGTCGGCCAAGCATGGCTGCTCATCCATGGTAAGAAGACCGAAAGCCAACTAAGCATAGTCAGCGAGTAGGGGGTCAGAGTGTTAGCTTTCTAGAGGGAGCGCATCCAACAATGTTTGACAACTAATTGCAGACTCCCAGGATCAATCCTGAGTGTCATAAGGTCCAAAAGCAGTTGAGCCAACCACTAGAAAGATGGGATATCCACCCAAGGGACTGCCCCGTTCTGAACTCTAGCTGCCACCCAGTGTGTCACAAACTGCATCCATGCTGCTGTTGTGTAGTTATTTTAGTTATAGCATCATACATTTTATTTTAGCAAACTTGGCCTGCCGCTGTGCACTTTAACCTAGACATATTTTATTCAGCTTTGTTTTATTATTCTGAAAATGGCCACATTTGCAGTCTTGTTTTATTTTCTCTATCTAGTTGTCATTTGCCTAGGCCACCACTGCGTTCTTAAACAAGACATTTCTTTCATTCTGTGCTTTTCTCGAGGCTGCACTAAGATAGGTTGCCGGCAAATGTGGTAAAGCTTTGTCTCCAGTGTTCATAGAAACATACACACTCTTACGTAGGGACCCTTTCTTGGAACATCAGCTGTTTTATTATAAAAACACTAGTTTGACCCATGTACGTTAGAGGTAGATTCCAGCCAGATGACCACGACTGTATGCTGAATGCTGAACGCTTCGCTACAGCTGCTTATGTGGGCTACAGGCCGCCTCCTCAGGTATGAGGGAGGATGTCCTCCCAGGGGAACCTGAAGGGAAGAACTAGAGCTTAACATGCTGTGCTTTAACAGCCTAGGTAGGAATCATTTTAATGATTCTAGTGACAATATGGTAGCGTTATTTTTATGCTTTACCCTCCTCGTCACAATTTTAATCCTGTCATGCTTCATCGTCCTAGTTATTGCAGTACATGCTTTATTATCTAAGATGCAGTTGCTCCAATAAAAGCTTAATGAATTTTATTCTGCCTCTGATTGTCCTTATATATGTGAGACTAATGTAACTGAGAGAAACGGATGAGGTCTGCGTGACCACGATTTCCCTGAGGAATCCATTGTTATGCGCTCGGCTGCCCAATCATCCCTGCTCTTGGGTGGAGATGAGGCACTGCTAGTTAGCCGGAGCAAAACCCGGATTAGGCAGACAGGTGTCACCTGTAGTGGGTTCAGACTCAGTCCCCCACAGTGCAAGTGAGTCTGCCGCCTTAGTCCAGTAGCCTCATTAGAATAATGAGAGCATCTTCGACACTGCCTAATAGTATTCAAATTCCAGGACTGCATGACCTCCAGTTAGGCTAAGACTTTGGAGTTTTATGGGCGCATCACTACACCAACCCTTATTCCATATTAGCTCAATCAGTAGGGTACAGAGTTCCTGGAATGCACTCTAGGGGATAACTATGGGAAAATTGGGAAAAAAAATACAGTAGCCTAGATAAAGCCACCATCTTCACCACTGCGACCCTACCCACCACGTCTTCCTGAACTATAATGGTCCAGAGAGTATCATCGTCTTTCCTATATTTCCCTCCAGGATATCATTTCTATAGAGTTGGAATACCAGGTAGTGAAATGAAGAAGCCTGTCTGATCTGCATGAATGATGTAGTGCATGCAGGGCAAAAGTTGCGTGGCCAAGATCCTTGCAAGGATTTTATAGTCTACATTCAACATCAACAATGGTCTATATGATGTGACAAAAGTGGCAGGGCATCCTGGCTTGTGTCACAGAACAATCTGTGCTTCCCTAATAGTAGGAGGCAGCATATGATCTTCCCCCATTGATTTATAGTCTTTGAGAAATATTTATGTAGGCTAGAACTCCACCAAGAATCCATCAGATCCCCACACATTGCCCCGGGCTACAGAAGCGATAGTGCCAGTTATTTACTCGACAGCTATGTCTGCCTTGAATTGCAGTGCTGCCTCCAGAGTGGGAGAGAGGAAGGGGAGTTGCTCTGGTTTGTGATAGTGGGCACGGGTGCAACTTGATCACTACAAGCCTAGAGACTGGTATAGTATGTCCAAAACAGTTTGTTAATCTCAGAGTGTATACCCTACCAGCCCTTTCATCATATAATTCTAGGATCATGGATTCCTTTTTTAATGGGTTCACTAGACAAGCCAGCAACATCCCTGATTTATCTCCATCTGCATGTTCCCTGGCTGTGTGCTCCTTGTAATCAAAACATCAGAGTTCTTCAACCAGTTCAGCTAGTTTCTCGCAGGCTGCCATGAGTGGTTGCTCCTGAGTAGGATCACTATATCTATCCTGCTCCTGTGGTAACAAGTGTCTTGCGCACCCGGCCCATGTGAGCTCTACATTCACCCTATCACCACCTTGTGATGTCCCATTCTGTCATAGCAGAGAAGGTTGTGCACTTTTCCACCACAAAGTATTGTTATATCTCTTCTCCTATAGCATGGCAGAAAGTCTGGTCTTCCAGGTTTCCACTTTTGAGGTGCCAGGCCGGTATGCTAGAAGGGGTCAATACCCAGGGCAGTGTCAGAAGTAGTGGGTTATGGTCCAGAATGGTCATTGCTAGATAGTGGACTTAAGACACCAGAGTGTGTACAGCTGGTGTGCCGAGGAAGGTGTCTAAAAGGCTATCAAGGTCAGACAAAGAGAAGTGAAAGAAGTAATCTCTATCAGCAGGAGCCCCCAGTGTGCCAACTGTGTAAAGAATTTACTTGCTAACCCTATTACAGGGGAGTGCTGTAAAGGGGAATGCGACAAATCTAGCAGCGGGTCAGCGTTGCAATTAAAGTCTCCACCAGTAAGTGTAGGGTGGGTCATGTATGACACCAACACAAGGGAGAGTCTATCAACTAATTCAGCGTGGCTAGTGTTAGGAGCACAAATTAACTAGGATAATGTCTCTACCACTCAGTCACCCGCTAGTAACCACAGGTATTCCTCCTCCGTCAATTTTCTTTTCTAAGATCTGAAAAGGTACTCCTGGTCATATTCCTGAAACAGCATCTCTAGTAAATGCAGAGTATGTCATGTAGAAAAGCTATTCCGACCACCTTTTATGGAGAGCAGCATGCAAGTTGAGTTTCTTGGTAAAGAGCAATATGGACCACCCTTCGTTTTCAGTCATGCCTGGACCTTGTTCCACTTGGTCATGATGTTAAGCCCTCAGACACTCAATGTTTTTGCACCCCCTATCAGTCTCATCCACATGAGCCAGACAGAGCGTGGCAGTGTGAAGTCATCGTCGGGAGTCTTCAGGTGATGCCCACCAGGATATAGGCAGTGTATCATGATTAGATAAGCGGGCTGGGAGTGCACCAAACACCAAAATATCCGACCCTGAATGTTGATGGGTCACCGGTCCAAACACAGCAAAGTGACCCAGAGTCCTATTATAGATTGGTCGGGCTCTTTAACTTCCCCTGTAGAGGCTGAAGAGAGGGAGCAGTTCCTAATTCAACATTCATTGGCG